>NC_142796.1:51938221-51978221 GCF_049724085.1 Artemia sp. Qi Xiang Cuo
TAGGAATCAAAACTTGTTGTGTTAACTGGGTCTGGGTTCTGTGTCGACGCTAGTAATAGAATAGACCACTAAAGTTTGTGGTGGTAGATTAATGTAGCATACAGAAAGTGTAACTTTACTATGAGGAATCAAATCTTTATGACTTAACTGGGACTGATGTCGGCGTTAACGTTCATACTAGATTAGAAAACAATAGCTTTTTGGAATATATTACTATAACCGACAGATATGGTAGCTTTGTTTGTAGTACAGATTACGTTTAGCTTTTTCTAGTTCTGCGTTCTGCGTCAACGCTAGTACTTGACTAATAATATAATTCTGTTTGTAATCTTGACCTCTCGCCGAAATACATGTCAAAATAGTTATTAGGAAAGAATACTTGGTGAGTTAACTAGGTAGGGGTTTTTTGTCGACTATAGTTCGATACTTTTCCGTAAATTTTGTGTGCAAGCTATAAATGTCGACATAATTAATTTAAAATTTGCTCATGGTACACACAAATTGTTGAGTTAACTATTTCTGGAGCCGGCGTTGACTCTAGTACAACATTATACCACAACAGCTTGTGGGAAAATGTTAATTTAAAAGACATATAGTTTAACTTTGTTGTTAGTAAACAAAACTTGTTGTGTTAACTAGTTCTGGGTTAAGTGTCGACGCTAATACAAGAATAGTCCACTAAAGTATTTGGGAATAGAGTACTGTAACAGAAAGAAAGGGTAAATTTGAATTAGGAATCAAAACTTGTTGACTTAACTGGTTCTAGATTTGGCGTCAACGCTAGAATAGACAATAACATTAAAGATGTAGGGAATAGACTAAAGTAAACGACAGAAAGGGTAACTTGTAATTAGGAATCAAAACTTGTTGTGTTAACTGGTTCTGGGTTCGATGACTACTATAGTTCTAGACTAGTACATAATATTTTTTTGGAAGATATTAGTGAAACAGAAAGAAGGTTTAACGCGTAAATGAGGACTCAATACATGTTGAGTTAACTGGTCCTATATTTATTTTTGACGCTAGTGATAGATTAGACAACTATCGTTGTCTGGAAAAGATAAAAGTAACAGACAGAAAGGGTACATGATTATGTAATTCAGTAAAGCTGGTGTGCTAACTGTGTATGGGTTTTGTGTTGACGCGCGTACGAGACTATACAACTCTTTATTGAGTGAAAAGATTTGAGTAAACGACAGTAAGTTTCACTCTGGAATTCGTACTCACTTCGAGCTGACTTAACTGGTTCTATAGTTGGTGACGACGATCGTCCAAGATGATAAAGCTCTAGCTGTTGGAAAAATAATTAAGTAGACGACATAAATTGTCAATGTTTTATTTGTACACAAAACTTTGTTTGTAATCTGGTTATGTGGTCTGTTTTACAGAGAGTACAAGAATATAAAATAGAATTTTTTGTTAATATACTAAAGAAAAAGTCGGAAGGGTTTGCTTTGCAATTAGTAATCTAGAAGTTTAGAGTTATCTGGGAGTAGAGTCGCTGTCTACGCAAGGACTAGATCATACCACTCAAGTATTTTGGACTAGATTACTGTAACCGAAAGAAAGGGTAACTTTTTGAATTATGAATGAAAACTTTTTGTGTTAACTGGTTCTGGGTTCGGCGTCGACTCTATTAATAGAATAGAAAACATAAGTTTGTTGTAATAGAGTAATTTAGACGACATATAGGGTATATGTTCTAGTATTTATCATCTCTGGGTGTGTGTTCTGGTTCTGAATTTTGTGACGTCGCGCATACTATAATAGTAAATTAAAGTATTTGGGAATAGAGTACTGTAACCGAAAGACGGTTTAACATTTGAATTAGGAATCACAACTTCTTGTCCGTACTGGTACTAGGGTTGGTGGAGACGCGTGGACTCTATTAGACAACTAACTATGTATTTGATAGGTCTCTCTAACAGAAAGACCGTGTAAATATGTTAATAATAAACAAAAAGTTTTTAGTGAACTAGGTCTGTTTTCTGTGTTGACTCGAGTTCTAGAATTGACATAAACTTATTGTGGTGAGAGATTTATGCTACAGAAATATATTGTAAATGTTTTATAAGGAAAGGATACTAGTTGTCTTAACTGGTTCTGAGTTCTGCTTAGACGCGAGTACAATTTAAGTCAATAGAAGAAGATTGGGAAAGATTTCTGTAGCCGAAATAAAGTGTAACTTATTTATAAGGACACACTACTTGTAGTGTTAACTGGTTCTGGGTTCTGTGTCAACGCGAGTACAAGATGATTAAAAAGTACCATATGTGAATCGAGAACTGTAACAAATATAAAGTGTATATGTGCAATGAGGAAACAAAACTTTTTTTGGTAACTAGTTCTGGGTTCGGTGTCAACGCTCGTACTAGAATAGGTAACTGTGTAATTATTAATCAATAACTGTTGATTTAACTGGTTCTTTGTTTGGTGTTGACTCTAGTTATATAATATTCCTCATAAGTATTTGGGAATAGAGTACTGTAACCGAAAGAAAGGTTAACGTATCTATGAGTCAACATATATAGGTTAGGTAAATGTTTCTGAGTCCGCCTTCGTCGCTAGGACTACATTATAACACACTATTTTTAGGTAAAATATTACTCTAAGCGACCGAAAGGTAAAATTATCTAGTAGTAATCAAAAATTTTTGTTTTAGCGGTTTCTGTGTTAATCGTCAACGCTAGTACTAGACTAGACCAATAAATTAGATTGGGATAGATTCCTGTAGCAAAAAGAAAGGGTAACTTTGTAATTAGGAATCAAAACTTTTTTTCTTTTCTGGGTCTGTGTTCTGCGTAGTATATAGTAATATACGTTTAATCTGAAGTAGTTTTTATTTTATGAATTGAACCGTTATTAATTGTAAGTTTTGTATAATTACACGCAACCGTATTTTGTCACGATTTCGGGGGTCTGCGTAAACGCTAAGACAAGAATATAAAACAAAAGTATTTGGGAATAGAGTACTGTAACCGAAAGAAAGGGTAAATTTGCAATTATGAATGAATACTATTTGTCTTGACTGGTTATGTGGTCGGTGTCGAAGCTAGTACAAGAAATGAAAATACTATTTGTTGGTACAATATAACTCTAAAAGACCGAAATGGTAAATGATTAATTAGGAAACAATACTATTTGTGTTAAAGGGTTCTGTGTTCGGTGTCAACGCTAGTACTAGACAAGTCCAATGAACTTATTGGTGGTACATAAGTTTAGCCAAAATATAAGTTAAAAAAGCTATTAGGAAAGAAAACTTTTATTGTTCACTAGTTCTGGGTTCGGCGTCAACGCTAATACTAGAATTGACAATATAAGTTTATGTGGATATATTCATGTAGCATAACGAAAGGGTCAAATAGTACTTATGACTGAAATGTTTTTGCGTTACCTAGTTCTGTGTTCTGCGTCGACGCTAATAATAGAATATTAAACTGAAGTTTTTGGTGCTAGAGTAATGTAACCGAAAGAAAGGGTAACTTTGGTAATTATGAATCTAAACTTGTTGAGTTAACTGGTTCTGGGTTCGGTGTAGTCTCGAGTTATAGAATATAAAACTCAAGTTTTTGGGAATAGAGTACTGTAACCGAAAGACGTGGTAACTTTTCAAATCGGAATCATAACTTGTTGAGTTAACTGTTTCTATGTCTGGTGTCGAAGATAGTTAATTAATTTTCAATTATCTCTTTTTTGACTAGATAACAGTAAACGTAGGTAAAGGTCGCTTTTCCAGTCGGACACAAATCTTGTTGACTTAACTGTCACTATGATCAGTGTTAACGCAAGTACTATAATATACCACAAAATATTTGGGGACTAGAGTACTGTAACAGAAAGAAAGACAAGATTGGGTAACTGTCTGAGGTAACTGTAGGAATCAACACTTGTTGTGTTAACTGGTTCTGGGGTCGGCGTCAACGCTAGTAATAGAATAGCCCACTACAGTTTTTGTGAATAGATTACTATAGCAGATATATAGTTTATCTTTTCAATTAGGTCACAATTACTGTTGTGTGGTCTGTGTCAGGTGGCGGTGTCGACGAGAGTACGATTATATAAAATGAAAGTATTTGGGAATAGAGTACTGTAACCGAAAGAAATTGTAAAATTTCTAGTCGTACACTAAACTTACTGACTACAATGGCAATGTATTCGCTGTCGAAGATCGTGCTATAATATACCACTAAAGTTTTTGGGAAAATAGTACTGTAAACGTATTTTTTTGTATATTTGCAAGAATTACACAAATAGATTTGAGTTAACTGGGTCGAGATTTGGTTTCGACGAAAATACGAGAATATAAATTTATTTATATATGTACTATAGTACTGTTAACGAAAGTAAGGGTTACTTGTGTCTTATGAATCAATATTAGTTGAGTGACCTGGTCATATAGTTGGTGTCAACGCACGTGCGAGATTATACAATACAATTTTTTGGTAATCGAGTAATCTAGCCAACCGTTCGGTTATCTGATTAATTATTACACCAAACATTTTGTGGAAACTGTGTATGGAGTCGTTTTCGTAGCGAATACAATTCTATTACGTAGAAGTATTTGGGAATAGAGTACTGTAACCGAAAGAAGTGGTCACCTATGAATTAGTCAATAAATATAATTGACGGAACTAGTTCTAGAGTTGGTTTCGACGCTAGGATAAGAACAGATCGTTAAAGTTTTTGTGAATAGAATACTCTAACCGAAAGGGTAACTTGAATTAGAATCAAACTTGTTGTGTTAACTGGTTCTGGGTTCGGCGTCGACTCTAGTAATATAATAGTCCACTAAAGTTTTTGGGAATAGATTACTGTAGCTTATAGATAGTTTAAATTTTCATTTATTAATCTAAACGTGTTTAGGTTAATGGGAAGGTTGCCGCCTAAGATGGTAATACAAGTCTTGTATACAAACGTTTTTGTGAACTTATAACAGAAACCGATATTCAATGTAATGTGTGTATTATGACACAAATTTATGTTACTGAAAGTGTTCGGGATTTGTTGTCGCCGATAGTCCTATTACAGACAACAAACTTTATAGTGACTATATTAATGAAAACGAAAGACAGGGACGCGTGGGTATTATACAACACACTCAGTTGAGTTAAAAGTGTATATGGTTGGCGTCGTCGCTCGTAAAATAATATTCAACAGTCGTTTTTGTTGATCTAGTTAACTCAACGACAGAAAGTGTATATGATTTAGGAGGAATCGAATAGTTTTGCGATCTATATGTCTTTGGTCGTTTTTGACGATAATAAACGAACATAAATTTGAAGTATTTGGGAATAGAGTACTGTAACCGAAAGACGTGTAAACATTTGAGTGAGGTCACAATACGAGTCTTCTGAACTGTTTCGATGTCTGGCGACATATAACGGACACGTTTATACATCTCTATTTTTAGGTACAAGATTTATGTAGAAGTCCTAAAGGGTCTATGATAATATATTACAGAAAACTTGTGGAGTTAACGGGTTCTGGGTTCTGCGTAAACTTTATTACAAGAATTGACAAAAAAAGCTGTTGGGAATAGATCACAGTAACAGAAATAAAGTAAAAAATTTTTATTATTAAACTTCTAGTGGTGAGTTAATTGGGTGGGGGCTTGGTGTCGACGATTGTACTTGCCTATACCATAAAAGTATTTGGGAATAGAGTACTGTAACCGAAAGAAGTTGGAGATTTTGTTAGAGGCCTCAAAACGTGGTTAGCTAAATGTTAATATAGTTGGCTTCGTCGATCGGTAAAGAATAGACAACAATAGTATTTGGGAATAGAGTACTGTAACCGAAAGAAATTGTCACATATAAATTAGGACACTAAAATTGTCGACTAAACGGGTTATATAGGTGGCGTCAACGATAGTGCTATAACATACATCACCATTTGGTGGGGATTGTTCAAAGTAACATTTATTATTTGTACAAGTGCAAGTATTAAACCCATATTTTTGTGTTAACTGGTTCTGGGTGCTGCGTCAACTATAGTACTAGAAATTACCAATATATCAGTTTGGAATATATACGTATAGACTATCTAAAGTGTAGATTAGTTATTAGGAATGCAAAAGTTGTGCGTTCACTAGGTCTGTGTTCGGTGTAAACGCTAGTACTACAAATGTCCAAAAAATTATTTGGGGATAGAGTACTGGCGCAGAAAGATAGTTATACTTTGTTATTAGTACTCAAAAATTGTTGTGTTATCTGGTTCGGTGTTCGGTGTCGACTCGAGTACTATAATAGAAAATTGAAGCTGTTTTGAATACATTAAAATGACATAAATACAGGTTAAATTAGCTATTAGGAAACAAATCTTTTTGCCTTGACGGGTTCTGGGTTCTGCGTAAACTCGAGTACGAGAATATTAAACTGAATTTGTTTTGAAAAGAGTTATCAAGCAGACAGTAATTTTATATGAGTAATTAGGAAACAAAACGTTTTGTCTTAACTGTTTCTAGTTTCTGCTTCGACGATAGTACTAGAATATACAATTATAGTTTTTTTGTCTAGAGTACTCTAGAAAAATGAAGTTATAAATCTTGTCTTAGGAATCAAAACTTGTTGTGTTAACTGGTTCTGGGTTTGGTGTTGACGTTAGGAATTGAATAGTCCACTAAAGTATTTAGGAATAGAGAACCATAATCAAAAGGAAGGGTAACTTTGTAGTCACGAATTGTAACTTGTTGTAGCTATATGGTTCTTTTTTAAGATTAAACGTTTTGTAGAACGTCCTTTGACACTAATTTTTTTTTCAAATAGTTTATTATTCTTTTTTTATGAAAATTCAACACAATTGTATTTATTTCATCCTTTTTGAAGATAGTTTTCAATAGTTAATAGTTTAGAGAAACTTCTAGAGCTCAAATGATTGCCAGAATATACGACAGCTCCACGCTAAACGAGCTGCGTTTTTTTCCTTCCCACAAAATTGTCCATCCTGAACTACGAACTACAAATGAAATTACGAAATCGAATAAAACATAAAGAATGTGCTTTGCACACTAAAAGTAGAGGCACAAGATTCAGTAAAAAAAAAAAAAAAAAAAAAAAAAAAAAAATTCAAGAGGTTAATCTCCAATCTACACAAGCAGCCATGGATCATATATGTGCCAATATGAGAAAGGCTTCTGCTTTTTCATTTTTTACCTGCTTAATTTTACCTGTTATATTAAAATTTATGATTCAAATTATAAACTTAAGTTCCTTAAGGCCTATTCATAATAAGAGTTAGGCAACGCCATCGCTTAGCTAGTGCTGATATTCGGTTTTAGCAATCATTTCTAAGACCTGGTAATTGTGGTAATATTTCTGAATAAGGCAAAATTATCTACACTTTACTAATAGCTAATACCTATGTTTTCTTTTCTTAATAATACGATATTTATTTGCTTTTTTTTTTAGATTTAAAACATTTAATAGAAAGTAATACATCGACATGGAATTTTCAAATACAAAATCATAGTAATTATTTTTATGAAAAATGTCGGTTGATTCATCCCGGAAATCTAATCAAAAATCAAAAAAGGAATTACTGAAGATTGTTCGTTGACCAATGATGATGGAATATTAAAGTATATTGTATCTTTTTTTTAAAGAAATTTTTATCTGAAGGCGGGCGAAAAAATTGAATGAGGGAATGATGATAGAATATTAAAGTATATTGAATTTCTTAAATCAATTTTTATTCGAAGGGGGAGGGGAAAAAAGAAAATAAGAGATTTTTGATTGCGACTGTTATCCCTGTCGACTTCCAAATTTTTTTCCAGTCTGGATTTTTTTTTGTCACAAAATAACTAAACAGAAGGACCTTGAATTTATTCTTCTTCCTCTATATTAATTGATTAAACTGGAGCCACTAATTATTTTACTTTGATTTGTCTCTTTATTTTAGTTAGATTTTATTCTAACTTAATATACCAACGGGAAAAAGTAAGAATTGGAAGGATAATTCGTCTATAATTATGTTTCTTACTATATAGCAAATGCTTCTTTCAGCGTGATATTTTTTTCTATTCGATACAATTTCAATCCTAGTATGTTTTTGTCTTTCATCTTCTTCTAATTTTTTGTTTTTCGTTTTCTTTCCCTGTCCCTATGTTTAAGAACATAAGATACTCACAGAAACCGCTGAGGCATAGGAGCCTTTGTATTCTTGGATGGATTCAATAATAATAGAGAGACCACAGTGGTCATAGACAGAAGTGGAATTGCCACTCTCGAGCCAATACTGTTGAAGATGTGAACGAGTTGTGTTCGGTGCCCAGCTCAAAGCAACCTTCAGAATGCCTTTGATACGATCGGCGTAATCATAAACAATATTCTGAAAGAAATGAAGATGTAGCTTAAAACTCGAAAAACGGATACATAACTTTATTTAGGCTTTAAAACTATTCAGAGGTTTGCTAATGGAATCAATATTAGTGGTTGTGTGAAGATCTCGTGGATATTTTCTTTTTTCACCTTAACTGACAATGACATTTTACGTACATTCAACACGGTATTTCATTTATTTTTGCTAGCGGGAACGAAAAAACTTCACAAACAATGCTTCCACATCTAAACGCATAATAAGTGAAAGAAGGGAGAGGGAGATAGAGAGAGAGAAAAAAGACATAGAAAAAGACAGAGAAGGAGGAAGAGAGAAAGGAAGAGGGAGAGAGAGAGCACCTATTCCTTGCTTAGAACATGATATAGAACGATTGTCAATTTCTATCTTGAGTTTGTGTTCGGAAAAGAAAGTATAAAGCAATAGATTGTGGTAGGATTTTGCCAAAAGAAATCCTTAACAAGCTAGAAGCTTGTTAGAACAAGCTAGAAGTAAAACGGTTGTTAACAGAACCGTAGCAACCACAGCAGTTGTTCACAAATTCATTTTTTTTTTTACGCCAAAAAACTTTGTACGTTACGCAATAGCTGATATCCAATGTAATTTTTTCTATACTATCTGCAGGTGGCAATGAAACAATTCAAAAGTCAATGTTGCTTTGTATAAAACATAACAGCGACTCTGACTTATATACTACTGCTAAAAAGCAAATAATTTTTATCGCCTACTGAATAATTTATCGTACAAAGAGTAGACGCTACGGCGAAGTTGGCATAGCAAATTTGATACCAAAAATGAAATCTGATTGTTAGATTGAAACTTGCACAGCCATATATATTTGAAAAATATACAGAAAACTGAGAATTCAGTCATTGATGAAATAAGCCACCATTATTTGGTTGTCTTTGGTACTTTAAGATCCAGAGTTACGCCCCAGAAAAGAACGATACTTTTTTTTAACCTTGAAGCAGTTAAATTTTATTAGGTGTTCAATTTAAAAGTATTTGCAATTGATACCATTCAGTAGTAAAATTATCCACATCCCAGACACACACTGAAAAACATAGCGACTAACTTGTAAAAATCATGTGATTTATAAGAATTTCGTTCATTTTTCTTGCTTAAAATTTCAAAAAGAAGAACTAATTAGATGGATGTTAACCTTTGGATCATTTCACCGAATTAAAGCTTAAAGTTTCGCGCAGTAGAACTAATAAGGTTTGAAAAAGGCGGGATTATTTGTCTCCCCAGAAGCAATATTTCCTTAATTAATGGAATTTCTGGCGGATTTTTTTTTTTTGCCAGCGAATAAGCGGGAAGTAATCCCACTTGTTCTGTTTGGCAAAATCATTAAGAGTAATTTATCCAAAAACGATAGCTCGTAGCTCATTTTTCCTGAAAAAGAGTGCCAATCTCGAGTTGAATCAAGGCCAGACAATAATGTAAACTTTCGACAAATAAAACACGTTGATGTGAAAAAGAAAAAATTGTTCCTTCAGGACCGTAATACAACAAAAGAATGCCCAAAAATTTCTTTTTTTTAAAGCAACATAGCTAGTCCTTTTACAATAGTGAACTTGGGTTATTAAAACAAAAAATCTAGATAATGGAATAAAAATAAAGAGACAAAGAATCCAGAGTATACATGGAAATTAATTTTTGAAACCATTAAAAAAACTTCTCAAAGAAAGGTAAGCAGCATTATCAAAATCTAAAATGATCAAAAACTTAAAAATAAACAGTCAAACTTAACAATAACAGAAACTGCTATTGCTAACTACTCACTGCGGCACCAAGCCACCTTAGGCCGGCACAGCTGCGCACGCTCCTCTTCTGTCCCAACCTATTCAACGGTTCTCTATCCTTAAAAGGCAATTTGCTATTCTAAACTATGGGCGTGGGTTAATATTCATTCATTGATCTATCCTAAAAGGCATGTTTACAAGTCAAAAGTAACCGAAGACTCCCTACCTCTCTACCATCCAATGTGTCAGGCAGTAATATTGATTTCCGCATGCCAGGGACTTGAATCTTTGTAGGCCCTTCATTGGGATCCAAATCCAAAGTTTTTGATAACATCTGAAGAATGTCTAGCATGGTTCTTAACACGTTTCCATTCCACAAAACTTGAGGAAACCTTAGAAAAAATCAACATTATTCATTTTATTTTTCTAGGGGGAGGGAAGGTTTTTCAACAAATACTTGACATTTTGAAAACCAAAATATTTCATGGTACCTCAAGCATGTCTTGCCTAGTTCTCACAACATGTTTTCGTACCACTAAACGGGGTAAAAAACATCATTCCTTTCACTGTGTTGCAGGAACAAAACTTAGGTTTGTCCTTTTTTTTTCCAGTCCATCGATTTCAGCTTCTTGCAAGAGAGTGGTAAGGGTCTAACCTCCGCAGTTTTTGCGGAGGTAGGCAGGTACCAGCTTCAAATCAAAATGGGATTAAAATCAAAAAGTGCTTTAGGTATATGACGGTTACCTGACCCAATCGCCAAAAAAATTGAGTTTTTCCCTTTGCTTGTAAGTAATGACATTAGAAAAATGGGCCGGTGCAAGGAGATCAACTTTTGAACCATAACATGCAGTTTTTTTTCAACGCTGATCGGGTAAGGTAAGTTAAATCTTTAACACAATAGCAATAACAAAATTTCTATTTTAGCTAAAATAGAGCAGAGCTCGATGTGTTAGTTTAATACATAGAACATAAAGATAAAATTAACGCTTCAAGGTAATACATCTTCAGGTAAAAATAACAACAGATCAAGAAAACAAGCAGAAAAAGGCAAAATAGAAAGAAGAAGACGAAAAAACTGAGAAAAAGAGTAGAGGCGCGAGTATAAGCTAAACTAAGATTAAAAATGAATCTTACATTCGTTAGTCCCCACATCTTGACAAGGAATAATCCTCAAACAATTTTTCTTTTTCTGAAGAACGATTCTTAGGAATGAGTTCAGCCAGGTTAAATTTATTTGTAAGATAAAGGATCTAGCACCTTAATGAAAATTGCCCTTTTCTGATTTAAGGAGAGGAAGATGAAGCTTCTTGGAGCGAACATGGGCAGACAAAACGGTAGCCCCAGCAATAACCTCATCATGAAAACCGTTTTCGGAGACTGAATGTAAAGAAATACATTGCTGTTTATAATTCTTTTAGTTGTTTGAGATCAGGAATATCCAGAAATAAAAAGAGGTATTGCTTGTTGATAGATGTTGTAATTTTGAAGGGCGAGGAGTAAGAGCAAAGAATTCTTACTGTTTTATTCTGGATTGTCTATAGGGACTGTAAGTGAACCACAAACGTGTTGAGGTAAATTATACGACAATTTTTAAGATAAGAGTCAGTAAGGGAACAATACAAGATTTTACGAATGGAAAATGGAAACAGGTGCTTTAATCTATAAAGGCATCAGAAGCACGAGCAAGTTTCAGGCGCAAATAATCAGAGTGTTTGCGAAAAGATAACATCTCATCTATAATGATCCCAAGGTACCTAAATGAGTCAGCCCTTTTTATCCTATTTTGGCCTAAGATTAGTTCCTCTAGTCTCATCTTATACAGTGCCTGCTTTAAGTGTCCAAATATCATGAGCTCAATTTTCGATAAGTTCGGAGCTAAATAGTTACAAGAGAACCACGCATTAAGGGAATTCACTGTTGTCATCAGGTTACCGACAATCAAGGAAGGAGTTTAAGCTTTTACTGTCACTGTAGTATCGTATGCAAAAACTACAGCTCAGGTATCATTAGGAGGTAAACATCTTGGTAAATCATTAATGTAAACCAGGAATAATAGGGGCCCTAGTAGAGATCTCTGAGGGCCACCGATATTATCTAGAGTGCTAGGGCCTGAAACGTGATCATTTGCATCCTCATGAAATTTGTAGCCATGCAAGTAAGGTCTTAATAATTCAAGTCCATTAACTTTAATTCCTGCATTATTAATTTTTTTCAAGTAGGATTCTGTGATTTATCGTGTCAAATGCCTTCTTTATCTCATTGAGAAGAGTAGAAACTTTATTTTATCATTTAGAGGATCATTAACACATAGTAAAAGTGCAGCAGTAGCTTGTTCAGTTAAATGCCCAGAACAGAAGCCAAATTGACTCTTTTTATTTTGAATTTACTATTTTTATTCTTTTTATTTTACTCTTTTTTTATTTATTTTTTTATTTTATCAAAATATTGGAAGGACTCGGGTAACTTTGCAGATTTCTGGGAATATCCCAAATAGTAGGGCAATGGAGCAGAAATTACACTAAAGAAGTTACACTAACTTACATTGGATAAAACCACTAGACTTTTACAGTAGGTTTTAGACTTTTACAGTGAGAGAAGGAAGCGATACCCAAGCTCTTGTTTGTAGTGAATTTTGTTCGTTTCAAGCTTGATTTGCATATTCAATTTAATTTTCACTCGTTTTAAGATTTATTTATTTATTTATATTAGTATCTATTGTATTTTTGTTTGCATTAATTGTTTATTTAATTTCTGTTCATTTTGGGTTTCATTTATACTTCAATAGTAAAATATTTTTTTCGTTTTAAGCTTAATTAAATTGCATGTTCAATTTAAGCATTACTCACTTTAAGATTTATTTATTTATTTATATTATTACTTGTTGTATGTTTTTTTGCTATGATTGCTTATTTAATTTCTGTTCATTATGGGTTTCATTTATTCTTTAATAGTAATTTCTGGTCGTTTTGAGTTTGAATTTTAACAGTATTTGAATCTGCTGATCTTAAGTTTAAAATGGCCTGTACTTTTCTTTTAAAAAACTTCTTTTTTGCAAAGTTTTTTTTTAGTTTTTTTTTGTTCGTTTTTGTTTGCAAAAAAGTTTCAAGTTTTTAAAAATTCCTTATTTCAAAGTCAAACTTTTTTTCAACATTAAATTTTCATAAAAGTATCAAAACTAGCATCAAAGTAACAACATCAAAGTAAAAAAAGAAAAAAAAGAAAAAAGAAAAAAAAGAAAGCATGAAAGCAAACAAGGTATCAAAGTAATAATAAGCAGCTTGCATAACTTACAGCACTTGCACAAAAAGTTATTGAATATTAGTAGCATACTTATAGTATACGATTCTGAAATGAACATATTACTTTTTGCAGACGATACACTTCTTTTTCTAGCATGTGAAAATCTACCTTCTTTGTTTGCAAAAATTGAAACAGCTCCAACTGAATTTGTCTCATCGGCTGATTCGAACTATTTAACACTGAATTGCAGTAAGACAAATTATGTATTATTTTCTAGAATATTGTAAAAAAAAAAACAGATCTAAAATTAAAAGTAGCTGATAATATTATAAATAAAGTAAAAACCAGTGGATATCTTGGATTTGTAGTTGATGAGAATCTTTCATGGAAAGAACATGCAAAATTAGTAGGTAATAAACTTCCAAGGTCCCTTGGAGTCATCCGTCGTCTTAAATTTCGTTTCCCTAGCAAAATCCTGAAAATGATTTATCATTCTATTTTTCATCCCCATTTGTCTTACGGCTGCTCCATATGGGCAAGTAACTTAATTTCTTGTTATAAAAGAGTTTAAATATTCCAAAATAATTAAGTTCAAATTATATCACCTGTTCAACACACAAATGACATCAGTCTTCATTTAAAATTTACCAAGATATTTGATGTATCCATGATTCGAGATTTCCAGATTGCAAATTTCTGTTTCAAGTCTTTCAATCACCTTCTCCTATTTTCATCTCAAAATTTGTCTACGTTAAATCAAGATTTTCACACTTACGACACACGGCATTCTTGGACATAGTCCAAGAAGCGCCCTCTACGCAAAGAGCTTCTTTTTTAATTTTATTTTTGCACCGACTATTTGGAATTCATTCCCTTTAGACATCCGGAATTCAAAGAATCTTATATCCTTTAAGCGAGCAGTGAAGGGTCATTACAGAAAAAGTGTTCAGCGATGTCCTCCTCCGGGTTTGTTTTTTCTCCCCGTTTTAATTTTCCCTTTTTTTCTCGTTCCCTATTACTTTCTCTCTCTTCTTTTTTACCTTTAAAGTTGAAACCATAGGTTGATTTATTTATTGGATTACTTATCTTCTCTTTTTTTCTTCTTGATGCGTTCAGTTAATTTGTTGTTTCTGTTTGTTTTTAATTAATATTATTAATGTCCTGCCCTAGCCAAGCATATAGTTTGGGCTTCCCTGGCAGGAATGTTATGTAAGTTATGTATTTTGTTTTAAATATAGATAAATGAAAAAAATGAAATGAAACTGGTTCAAACAAGATTAAACTGAAAGTTTTAATCCGTCCATTTTAGTATCTTTTGTAACTAGCCTTTTCTGTTCATGATTTATGTTGAGTTTATCGTTTTTACGGAAAGTAATCGACATTAATGAATAAAATCAAGCTGGGTTTTAGATATAAGTGTCAATTTATCAACATTTTATTTGTTTTCGATACATTTAAGGGTACATATTTATATACAATTATTGTTCATCCAGCTGTAAAGTCTATATTTTGTTTCCGATATATTAACAAAAAAAAATCCAAAAGGTAAATATGAGATATGAAATTTTCCAACCACCCTCTTAGTTTAAAGGTAAAAAAAATAAAACTTATAGGAGAAATTTGATATATAAGTAATAATTTAAGAAAACTGACGATTGATAGCTGGACTAACAAAGCGAAATAAAAAATACAAACAGCACTCGTTTATTTGATAGTTTTTAAGAAGAAAAGTATTAAATTAATACATTTCAATATCCGATAGCTTGGGGAACAGGATGAACATGTAAAGGAGAAATTATATATTTTCGGAACTAATTCCAAAGGAGATCTAATTTGGAAATGATTCTTAGAACTTTTAGCCATTCCCCAGCAATCTCCAAGAAAGAAATTATTATTAGAGTCAGCCATGTTTCTGTTATAGTCAGCATTTGAAAAACATTTTTATTAGTTTTGATACAAATTGGAATCTCAATTTTAAACCGTAAGTGCTCCTAATCCCCACGGCACAGGCTCTCTAAATCAGCTGGGAGACAGTATTTTGTCTTATACATACTTATCATTCACCACACAACCCAACCCCATGCCATTACTGTACAACAACTTCCCCAAATTTATGAATCTTTCTTCTAATTTCTCAAGAAAAGGAGGGAACTGTACTAATTGAAGTAACGTATCACAATCACTGGCAGTACAACATTTAAAAAACAATGCCAAAAGTCATAAACATCATTAGAACAAACTCCCTTCTTTGGTAAAATTTGGTAAAATTATAATTAAATACAAACCAAACAACAATAAAAGGAAGAAAAAAGAATAGAGGCTCATAAGTCGAATGCAATGACAATGAAACATCTTCTCCTATTCAACTCATAACTAGGACTACAAAATATCAAACCAAAAGCAGTCAATGATAGTAACAACAGCAAAAACATACAAATATCTCACCATATCACAACCAAAACTCAACAGTTAATAACGAACTGGTTAGCATTGTCCGCAGAAGGCACTCAAGTTGACATGCCTTATTCCGGCATTACGACATAAGGCAGCTTCAAAACTTTTATTTATCTGTATTGACAAAAAAAAAATAAATAATAAGCCAGGATTTCTCAAAATGACTTAGCATAAATATACATACTTCTAACATTGTCTGAACAGTGTTTCTTTTTTTTATTTTATAACAAAGTTCAAGTCACCAGGCTACTAAAATTTTTGGGCGTGATGCACCCACTAGTTAATTAATTACCTAGGTTTTCTCCCTGGAGTTGCATTTATTGATTTTCATATTATGCGAATTAACAGATAACTTTTCAGGGATAACATTTCCTCAGGGACCATTCCAAATAGAAGTACAGCATCTTACAAGGCTGTTCTTCAAATACCCAGTGTAAGGTGTCTCTCCTTGTAGGTAATCTGATCGTCTCATGTTTTTGCGTGTTTGCCAAATTGAATTGGAAAATGGCAGCACAAGGAGAAAAAACACGTCAGTCGAAAAAAAAACCTTTTGTAGACCTAGGGACAAACGTGAGTCGGGATTTCTAAGAATAATGTAACAAGACAATACTTACTTTTACCCTTGGATGACTGAAATGCAAAATGGAGAAACTGACAAACTGGCGCTTTTCATTTTGCAAAAAAAAAAAAAACAGAGACGGATTAAATCACAGATAATAGAAAAAAAATCACAGAGGCTGTTTAGAATATATCAACACTATGTAGAGAAGCTCAGCCAGGTTCAAGTACAGAATACACTTATGGTTTTATCTCTCATCTTGTTTATTATTTATTTAATTACCGAATATTACTTGCTATTTTTATTACTACTTATTTTATTTCTTATTATCCCTTATTCTGATTTTTGTTTCCAAAACCAAAACAGTTTACATTTTCCAGGAGGACCCGTGCATACATGAACAAATGTCCTTGGCCATTAGCCAAATTGCAAAACACAAAAAAATAGAACACAAAACTAAATAAAAAAATCAGACTTACTTGCTCACAAGCGTTGATAGATACCGATCAGCAACCTTTCTCACATGATCATTAGGATGATTAAAATACAGCAAGAGAAACTGGGCGTGGTTTTCAAGCTCCTTCCCTGTCTCTACCGTTTTAGGTCTTGAGGCCATCACGTCCAAAAACTCGGAAAATATTTTCTCACCAACACTGAAAGAAATATATATTTAGGAATGATCACGCTCAACAAACCTGGTAGGAATGCAGATCTATAGCTTCTTTTAGAACGGGGGAGGGCGGGAGGGTAATGAACCAAATCAAAATATAAGCGCAATAAAATTAAGCGCAGAAAACAGCTACGAAGGACAGAGGCCCAACTGATCTGCATACCACGGAGGGATGGTAAAACTAACTAGCGGTGGCAGTTATGAACAGCAGTAGAAACAAGGAGACATCTGGAAGAAAAAAATTTGCCTGCTGGAAATTTCATATTTGCTAGATGTTAAGCTGGAAAAGATAGTGTGGGAGAAGAGAGTTCGACAGCAGGCCAATAAGAGCTAGGAGATGATCAGAAAACCAAGACCAAAAACTACTTCTTTTTCTACAGAAACCTACCAGGAATAGTGGTAGTTTACATAATTTAGGGCCATTTGCCCCGTGGGATGTTAGTTACGTCAACCCCGGAGGCATACTCGATAGACCTTCTAAAGTTTCCGAACAAAATGCCTATCTCAAGACTTTGATCCGACCTCATGGGGATTAGGGGGAGGACCGGGTAGCAGAAAAGGCATATGAGGGAGGCTGGTTTCTCTCCAATCACTTTCGGCTCTTAAAAAGGGCCCTGGAGCTTTCATTGTGCAACCGAAGAGTTCCCTTTCTGGTTTCTAGGACCATTCTGTGCGAAATAGAAGACGAAAATTTTTTGACCGTTTTCTGGCCTTTCGTTGGGCCTCAGTTTTCCGAGAGCCACATTGTTTCCCCCTATTTCCTGCATAGGAGTTCAGTTAGCACAAGGACTTGAGGATTTAAGTTGCAATCCGACTCAAAAATAAGTTTTTTGGCTCTATAATTTATGGAGAAGAGGAAGTTGCCCAGGCAATTTGATGTGTACTCCTCTTGGGCAAAGAATTTACGGCTGCAAGTTCCAAACTGATCAAGGACAGATGTCTTTTGGACCATTTCAGGGCCCTCCAACTTCTCCCTACTTCTTGCAACGGAGTGTGTGATCCCTTTGACCTGGTGACCTATATCTAACAGTTGGCAATTTTCGGAAATTATTGCCCATGTCACAGGAGGTGTGCGTACCATGTCAGCTCCAAAGGAATGGAGAGGCTTAGGACTGGTGAGTAAGAAGACCAGTTGTTGTCCAATCACTTTTGATTCATAAAAGGAACCCTAAAAATTTCAATTTCAAGTTGAACGAGCTCCCTCTCAAGTTTCTTCGACACAATTTCCATACAAAGTGGCAGAAAAAAAATACAATATATATATATATATATATATATATATATATATATATATATATATATATATATATATATATATATATATATATATATATATATATATATATATATATATATATATATATATATATATATATATATATATATATATATGATAATGGTAATAAGCTTACCTAAGCTATGGATGTCAGGTATTGTGTTATCTTGGAACGATAATTTCGACAGGCACAGGTCCTGTCGAAATTATCGTTCCAAGATAACACAATACCTGACATCCATAGCTTAGTAAGCTTATTACCATTATCATGTACAAGAGTCAGGTTGGCCTCAGAGAATATAATATATAGAATATATAATATAGAGAATATATAATATAGAGAATATATATATATATATATATATATATATATATCTATATATATATATATATATATATATATATATATATATATATATATGTGTGTGTATATATATATATATATATATATATATATATATATATATATATATATATATATATATATATATATATATATATATATATATATATATATATATATATATATATATATATATATATATATATATATATATATATATATATATATATATATATATATATATATATATATATATATATATATATATATATATATATATATATACAGCACATTCTTACCTTGATACACACTTCCAAATCTGGCTTTTATCTTTCTGGATCGCAGGATCATTTATATAATCAAAAATATAGTAGAAATTCGGCTTATCAGAATGCTTCACTCTTAAAACCTCCAGCCAATAAACACACAAGAGATAAGTGCATTGTGCAAAGGTTAACTTTCCAATAATATTACTGACATCTTGCGGAGGGTTCCCAAGTAGATTGAGAATTTGATTTCGAAACTCCTGGACTTCAGTGCTTTGAACGCCATCTGTTCTAAGGGCTGCTGTATACTGAAGTTCTCTAAACTCAGATTTGAATGGAGTTTGTGAAATTAGTAAAGGTGATTTTACGGCTATTTCGCAGAGACCCTTGTGCCATTCATGAGGATATATACCTATAATAAGGAGAAAACCATAAAAACTCGAGTTAATAGACCTGAAAAAAGGGAATACAAGTTTGAGAGCGATGCGAGCAAAACTTGAAAACTTTATCTTTGTTGAAAACATGGTTGGGTATTTTCAAAAAGGTCTATATTCACATATCATAAGATAAAGTTTATTCACAACTAACAAAACATATAAACATTTTTTTTAGATTACGTATAAGGCAAAAGTAAAAATACAAGTTAGGGAAAAAGCATGAAAAATATATAATACATTCGCTAATTAAAATATAGACCTAAAAACGGGAAAAAGAGTTTGAAAGTAATTTGGGCCCAAACTGAAACATTTTATATTTGTTGAGAACATGGTTGGGCATGTTCAATTTGGTTTACACATACAAAATAAAAATTATTCGCAAATAATAAATCCTGCAAATATTTGTTGATTACCTACACGGCAAATCAGCCTGTAACTGAAGAAAAACACAAATAACAACATACTCAATGCATCACAATCCTACATATAAGGAAAAAAAACATGACAAAGAACCAGGAACAAATAAAAACAATTATACTAAAAAGATTTCTTTCTACACCCTGGGGATGTAAGGAGAAAACCTTACTCCAGTTTTATAAATCACATATAAGACCCCATATTGACTATGGGCTCATCGTCTATGGTGGATGTTCAAAGACCCAGATACAAAAAAATTAAACAATACAAAACGATATAATACGTCTCATATTTGGTCTTTGGAAATCCACAAGCACCAAGTTTCTGCTTATGGAGAGTGGCTTAACAACAGTAAGGAAGAAACGTAGCTTTCTCTTACAGGGTTCGGACAGGTCGGTTCGTTTCAAATTATAGGCTCTGTCCTATTTTTATAGGATTTCCCGGGCCAAAATATAGGCCAAATATAGGATTCGGAAGTCCTCGGAATCAGATCTGTGGTAGATGGCGTGGGATGCCTGGTCACATAAATTCGTCATTTCCCGAGTTTTTGCATTCATTTATTTTTTTTTTTATTTCAAATACAAACTGTACAAACAGTAGAAAACAGTAAAAAATCAGATACACATAGTGTGCCAACGATTGACTGATACATGTAAAATATTTCGAATCACTCTTGCTGCTTCTTGGGCTTCAATTTCGATATGAGGTCAGTTTTTCTCTTTGCAACAGGCTGCTTCATTCTCGCAGATTCCACCATCTGCTCTCCATCACTTGTCCTGGGCTTCACAGCTCCTTCGAGCAGAGAAACAGCTAGGGCAATGTCTATGGAACTCTTGAACTTGGCAGCCTTCTTCATTCTGTCGGTCGCTTCCTGAAGTAGAGTATCTGCTACTGTTCTCTTTTCTTACTCTGATGCTCTAAGTTTTTTCCTTTTTCTTTCCAGGTCTTCTATTTCTTTCTTTTTGTCGTGGACCTCCTGCAACTTCCGCTTGCTGTCCTCTTCGAAAGTTGCTTTCTTCTTCTCAGATAGCTCTTTTTTTTTCTTTTCTTCCAAATATTGTTGATACCGAGACCGTGCGGAACGTGCAAGATTCAACAGCTCTTTTGCAATAACAGACCGTTCTGGTTTTCCTCCATAAAGCCTCAACGTGGCATATACCATGAGTCTCGCATCTAGAACGCGTTCAGACATCACGGCCTGGTCTTCACCGAGAATACTACCAAAACGCGAGAACCCACGCTGAGCATCTGCGCTGCCATGCGACAACGTCTGCACCGCTTTGATAAGCTTGGAAGTTCCGGGAACTTGCTGTCCCCACGCTCATTCACCAGTCCAAAATAATAGCTCCAAAAATGATTCATCCGAGTAATGTCCTCACGGGGTCCAGTTTCCGCTTGCAAAACCAGCCACTCAGCCTGAGCGATATCTCAGCTTACTCCAATCACAATCTCGCGTGCCACAACCGCTATGTCTGCAATGCTTCTTGAATCCTTCATGTTGATCGGACTCGAACAGCGTAAAGCCTCTAGAAAAACATCTTTTTCCAGGGGACTTTTGTTCAAAATATGGCGAATACCCGCAATAAAATGTTTTCGCACATTGACTTAGAAAATGGCCTTGTCTTTCAGTGTTGCTTTCTGACCGAAAGCTCGTTCCACATTTTCTGAAACTATGGACTTTTCTGCTAATTTTTCAGCAAGGTTCAACATTTCTGGTGAGAAATTTTCAGTCTCGGTCACGAAATCTGGAGTAAAGACCCGTCCGCAAAGCGTCACAACTAGTCTTTTGATCTCTGAGTGCAGAACATCAATGAGAGGCTCTTCTTTCTGGAACAGTTGGGTGAAACGCATGAACAGTTCTGCTGAGGCTAGAACAAACTCGAGTTGAGCCTTCATCGTCGCACTTATGATATAAGCCACAATCTTCAGAAATTTGGGAGTGGACAGAAGATTCTTCAGTTTTTTCTCTCTCGGCACGAAGTTCAGGAAGTACTCTAAGATTGCCGGCCACTGCTGCACGATTCTAGCCAGGGCACGTCCGATCGTCAGCCAGCGGCTTGGGACATGCTTCATGAAAGCATTCTCTGGCAATCCCACTTTCTTTTGGCACTTTCGATAGTTTTCACAACTTGCAGGCCAGCCGTCAAAAAACGGATGCACAAGAATAACAAAGTTGGAACTTTCTTCTCCGAACACCTGAAGACCTTTCAAGAAAGCGTTATGAATTATATGGATGTTGCAAGAACCAATGTTCAACATTCCCTTTCCCGTCACTTTCTTTTTTTCGGCATTGAACTTGTTCCAAACGCTTTTGTTGACGTTTGGTCCGTCACTTCCAAGCGTAATCAGTTTTTCAAGTGGCAGCTGATTCTGCTAAATGGCTGACATAATCTTCCTATACAGGTCATCCCTTGTTGTCGGTGATCAGATACGTGAGTTTCTTCGCACATAGGGACATTCCGTCGGGGATCTTACCGAGAAAAATCGCATGGAAGGTTGCGACAATATGGTCTGAAGAGTTAGCAGACATGGAACTCTGTACCGTCTGAAGTGCCGATATTAACTCAGCTTTATAAGCGGCATCACGCTCACAAAACATGTTTGTACCAACTAATGGTTTATCCTTGATTGTTTCATCAGCTCGAGATTGTCCGGTCAGGTGAAGCTGTAGTGGATGTAGTTGAGCAGTAACTGCGGCTTTGTGTTCTGCAGATCGGACATTTTGGTTTAGCTGAGCAACCCCAGCTGTGCAACCCAGATTTTTCAAGCAGAGTTTGGAAAAGAACGAGTACTGGTCGTTCCCAGTCTTAAACTATTCGCCAATCTTTCTACCGCTGCAATCCGTCTTAGCAAGCCATAAACTACTGAACTTGGTAGGCCCCATACTTAATTACCAAGCATCACCTGCAAAATAGCATCCTGCGATTAAAAGGCCATAAAAAGAAAAATGTGGATATATCCGAAACTGGGACGTATTTGCATCAGCCTTTTATAGTGTTCAGCCAGAAAACGCATAAGTCGCAAGAACTCACAGTCTCATTAAGCAGAGACTGCTAAACTGTATACTGATCTTTGCTCATTTTGGACAGGCCCAACATGACAAAAAACAAAACAATAGGCTACTAAGTCAACACAACGGCATAGCCCAAGCAGAAGCAGCTTACTAATCCCAACACAAAGCATTAGTTAAGTTCAAACAGCTCAACAGTTGTAATTACTTATCAATCTATACCGAAGGACAGCACAGTCTACAAGCAGAGTCAAAAGCAAAGAAAAGCACATCTTGGCTTACTTAACGAGCAGTGAAAATTGCAAATCATGAGCAATGTCCTTGGTGCTCTTCAGCCGAAAATATAGGAATAATAGGATTTTAGCCAAAATATAGGCATTTTATAGGAGTGCATTAAAATATAGGAATTTATTGGAATTTATAGGCGAGTCCGAACCCTGCTCTTGATAAAACATCTTACAAAAATTGAATCAAATAGCTCACATACCCTACATAATTGGTTAAGAAATCAGCCATGTATAGAGGCATTGCAGATTAGCATGCCAATATTCAGAAGAAGTTCCCTGTACCCGCAAAGTCTATTGCACCTACTTTCCCCCAATCCCCTCCTTGGAATTGGTCAATCCCCATAATAAATGCTGATTTCTCAAAGTGGACTAAAGATTTAATCCCCATTGCTTTTGTTCAGAAAAAATTTGCTGAACTTAATACAATTACTTATAAAAACTATTTCCAAATATTTGTTGATGGGTCCAAAATGAATGACAAGGTAGCAAGTGGTGCCTTCCTTCCTCACCTGAAAATTGTAATGGGTGAGAGATTGTATAATAATGTATCTATAATGTCTCCAGAGTTAAATGCCATAATCATGGCATTAGAACACCTTATGGAAAATAAACCCTCGATTGCTAATTCAAATAATATTATAGTTTATTCTGACTCTTCATCAAGCCTTGAGTTGCTGTCTTCAGCTCATCAGTATAAGCTGGATATTGACACTTATCATTGTCTTAGTATTATAGATAATATTGCTTCAAGTGGCATAAGGACTTATCTTCAGTATATTCCTAGCCACTCTGGTATAAGTGGTAATCATCAGGTTGATGAAATGGCAAAAAATGCTATAAATATTGACCAGCCAAGTGGGAGATCAATCCCCATTAGAGATATTTACCAATGGAGACTATCAAATATTATGTTTAATAAGAAAAATCCTACTCTTTCCCCCTTTCCCAATAAGTATTTTTCTAAAATTTATCATAAAATTCGTTCTAGAACAAATGGACTAAACTTTCTTGCATTCTCACATCAATTTCCTGATTCAAGTGGTTCAGTTCCTTATTCCCCTCTTGACAGGTATTCTATCATGAATAATGGAACATTTGACCACTGCCTATTTGAATGTAATACGCTGACGTCTGCACAGCATACCTTGCATTGTAAATCGTTAAAGAGCTTCAAACACCTCAAAATCTCACTATCAGCCAAGATCCTAGCCGATTATACCTGCACATAGATTATAGAAATCAATATCTATCATCTTATATTTGAACTCCTTGAGTCGAAAGGTCTACTGAAAGATATCTGAGAATATATAATAAATAAGAGACAACCAAGCCAGTAGCTCTGTAGCCCATAGAGTGAAGCAAAAGGAAAAGGGAAAAATAGTATCAACTGAATAGCCCGCCTGCTGTGAAATAGAAGAAGAAGAAAAGGGAACGTCATCATCCAAAGACACAAATTTGCCAAAAATTACATGACATTGGAATAGAGGAATTGTGGCTGGATGTTTTATGATGAGTAGAGTCGGGGGCTTCTAATTAATGTTTTAAACTATATGTTTAGTTATTTAAAAAAAAGTATATATAGCAAGTTCCTTTTAAGTGAGCCCTTAAACAGCTCTCTCCAATGTTCTAGTTTCCCGCTAAACGGTGACGAAAAATAAAAAAGAACACTCAGTGCTACCCATACAAAAACGTGATATTCCCTGTTGTCCAAGGTGTGGGGAGGGGCTGTAACTTTCCTCTACAGGATTTTCGGCAATGGTTTTTCAACGGTCAGTTTTTATTTCGATCCAATGTCATTTTTGAGGGGTTTAGGCTATTTTTTTGAAGTTTTCATGATTTTGCTTTCAAAATAAAATGTTACTAATACGACTAATCGAAATAACAAAATACTAGCCTGGAGTTATACACACGCATCGGGGGGGGGGGTTGGTCTTTCTGTTGTGCAGGTAAACTGGAAGCAGCACTTGCAGTTGAAAAAATAAGAATTTCCTGAAGGTAAAGAAGCACGAATTGTTATTATTATATACTTTTTAGAAACATTTTAAAAGTTGGAGGGAGGATTTTTGATGACAGGCAACAAATGTCGCCCCCCCCCCTTTAAGTACGGCTCTTGATAGTAAAATTAAGGCACCCTGCCTTGAGAAGAGACTTTTCTATCAAAAGTTACGAAAAAGTTACGTTTTTAAGAGTTGGACGTTACAAAATTTTTTGGTCTGGTGGCAACCCTGTTCTTGGGATACTGCTGAGATGCCTTATTGGGAATTAGCATTAACACAGTGGATTTTGATTTAATCTTAAGGCAAAATTTATTTTTTAAACATAATGGGCAAATGGGAAGGTGGGCGTGGGAGGGGGATTAATTGCCCTCTAATCACTTTCGACTATTAAAAAGGGCATCAGCCCTTTCTATTTTCAATCGAATGGGCCCTTTTCGAAGTTCCCACGACAACTCCGTCGATACGAAGTGCCCTGGTCTAAACAACAACAACAACACAAAAAAAAAATAATACATTATACCCACATCGATCTTTACTATAAAAATGTCAAGCCTTCCAATCACTTTCGACCATTAAAAAGGACACTAGGCCTTTCGATTTCCAATCGAATGAGCCCTTTATGAAACGACAACACTTTCTATAAACCCCTTATATGCCCCCAGGGCATAAATTACAACCCTTACCCTAAGGGCTGTTAGGGTGATTGTCGTCCTCTAAGACCTAATTTCCAGAACTTTCAACTACGTTAAACAAAATGGCTAGCTCAAAATTTTGATTCGATGTGTTTGAGGAAATGATGGGCGTGAGAGGGACGTTAGTCGCTCTCCAACCACTTTCAACTATTAAAAATGGCACTAGCCCTTTCAATTTCCAATGAAATGAGCCCTTTTGAAGTTTCTACGACAACAATTTCAATAAAAACCTTATATACCCCCAGGGAAAAACTTACAACCCTTGCCCTGAGGGCTGGGGGTTGCCATTCTCAAAGACCTAATTTCCAGGACTTTCTACAGCGTTAAACAAAATGGCTTTCTTAAAATTTTGTTTGGATGTGTTTGGCGAAATCGTGAGCATGAGAGGGGGTTAGTTACCGTCCAATAACCTTAGACTATTAAAAAGGGTAATATCCCTCTCAATTTCCAATTGTATAAGCCCTTTTTGAAGTTTTACGACAACTCTATCTATAAAAACCTTATTTGCCCCCAGATCATAACTTACAACCTTTGCCCTGGAGGCTAGGGGGGGGGGGGTTTGTCATCCTTAAATACATAATTTCCAGAACTTTCAATAACTTAAAACCCTTGCCCTGAGGGTTGCGGGGGAGTGTCCTCCTCAAAAACATATTTTCTATCTGGAAATTAACTACGCTGAACAAAATGGCGATCTCAAAATTTTGATTGGATGTGTATTGTGCAATATAGATACCCAAAATCAAAATACACTGAGAAAATATTAAAATAGAGTTTTATCAATCATATAATTATACAAATTGTTTCGGCCAAGAATAACACACCATACAGAGTCCAACCTTTTACTAAAAAGCTATATTAAATACCGGAATTCTGATCAGCGTTGCCCTACGATTAAAAAATATGATTGTTACTCCTATATCCAGGAGCCACCAATAAAAAAGAAAAGTTAAAAACCACTTCATCAATTCTAGAAATCCCTCTATTTTTCTGTGGTTTTAAGTAGAAAAAAAGGGCGGAGGGGCAGACACGGAGCAGACTCTAAGGCATATGAAGACATACTTATTGATTGATTTGTTTGAGACATTTGATACAATAGGCAAGAAACAACCTTAAAACAAAGAAGACGAAAAAAAATAATATGCAGGAAATCGATAAAAACAGTATTTAGCAATTGAAGTGTGAAATTAAAATTTTGGAAAATTTTAGATACCAATTAACAGAGAATATAGTCGTAAGGGTTTAGAAAGTAGATATAGTGAGTCAAACGCATTACAATACAGTACAACACCACAAACACATTTCAACACACTTACCGCACTCTTCTTGAGTGAAACGCATTACAACACAGTACAGCCAGAAGTCCTTAAATAGCTTGTGAAGACGAACTTTTGGTTGATTTATTGGAGGCATCCGTCGCACTAAAGAAGCAATAACCTATAAAGAAAGAATATACAGGCGCACATCCAAAATTTTACTCGGGAGGGGGAATAAAATGAAAAAGTAGTTCTGTTTCTTTTTAGCCAATAAATTACTGGAATTGAGTATTTTTATCATGATTTTTCTCATAAGAGAGAGAAGATAAGCATTATCAGAAAACTAAGGAACACATTTCCACAAAAACCCTTCGTCTAATTTACAGCGGACTTCTGAAACCTTATCTCCAATGAATTTGGCAGCCAACATTCAAATCACACTTGAAGAGACTTGATTCAATCCATAGGCGTGCACTGAAAATAATTGGAAGTATAGATGACTGTCTCTCTCTTGGTTCACTATACCGTCTGTCGTGCTCAGTTTATGTTTCTAGGTTCCTTTCCGGGTCACTTCCATCTCCTTTCCGCAATCTCTTTAGGTTATCTGAATAAGATAATCAAACACCCGATCTGCTTTTGACATCCGTGTGAGACAAACACCAACGGTACGCTCGGATTTTCCCCATACATGACTTGCTCTATAGAGTGGAACATGATCCCGCAAGAGCTGACATGTAAGAGCTCACTTGGGTCCTTCAAAAATAATTTAACGAAATATTTAGTGAAAGGTCAATTAATTAGAGGTTAATTTGGATTAAAACAAGTTTAGTATTTAAGATTATATTTATTATTGTATAGTATTTTAGGTGAGGTGATTGGGCTTTTGGTTGAGGGGACGAACCCAATAGTCAAGGAAATAATAAGTAGTTGTGGAGGAGGCGTGTGGTTGTCTTGGGAGTGAGTGAGTGTTGTCTTGGGAGAGGTTGTCGCTCTGCATGATAGTGATAAATATTTGTATTTATGGGTCTCAACGTCTAATGTGTGACAGAGCAGTGTCTTTTATGTTATTTCATTTCGTTTTCTTTTTAAAATAAACCCCGATTGATTGATTGATTGATTGATGAAACACGAAGCAACCTTTGAAGCTTATGAAATCAAAAAAGTATTTTACTATTAAAATACTCTTTAGCTACTAAAATAAAATAAAAAAGCGTATTTTTATGTGACTTTTTCAAATTGAGAGGAGAGGGATTAAAGACGGAGCAAACTTTGAAGCGTATGAAGGCGGAGTTCTGGTTAATATATTAAAGGCCTTCGTCGTATCGTCGTACTAAAAGACAATAGCCTAAAAAAAGCAGAATATCCAGGAATTTAATGAAAAGGGGGGCGGGGGAAGGGTAACAAGGAAACTGGTAGTTTTGTGCACCTTTAACTATTAGTTACTAAAAGGGTGTATTTTTATCTGATCTTTCAAATAATTAATTAAAAAAACAAAAAGAAGTTTTTCAAAGAAAAGTAAAGGCCATTTTAGACTTAAGATCATCAGATACAAATAGCTGTTAAAATTCAAACTCAAAACGACCAGAAATTACTATTAAAGAATAAATAAAACCCAAAACGAACAGACATTAAATAAAAAATCATAGCAAAAAAAACATACAACAAGTAATAATATAAATTAATAAATAAATCTTAAAGCGAGCAATGCTTAAATTGAATACGCAAATCAAGCTTAAAACGGAAAAAAATTTTGCTATTGAAGTATAAATTAAACCCAAAGCAAACAAAAATTAAATAAAGAATCTTGCAAACAAACATACAATAGATACTAATGTAAATGAATAAATAAATCTTAAAACAAGTGAAACTTAAATTGAATATGCAAATCAAGCTTGAAACGAACAAAAACCACTACAAACAAGAGTTTGAGTATTGCCTCCTTCTCTCACTGTAAAAGTCTAAAACCTACTGCGTCATCGGCGGTTTACTGAAAACGAATTGTATTACAAATATTTTCTTTTGTACTTAATACTGAAGATAAACACTAAAATTACAGTCAAATTTTGAACTGATGAGCTTTCAGCAATTAATATCATTATACAACAAATATTCAGTTTAATTTAATAGTTCTTTCTAAAATTTAATTAATTTAATAGTTCTTTCTAAAAAGGCCCCTAAAATTATCCCGTTCCTTAACTGTAAAAACCTAAAGCCTACTGCGTCATTGGCGCGTCACTGAAAACGAATTATATTACAAATATTTTCTTTTCCAGTTCTTACAGCATTAAAAATTAAAATAAAATTAAAGCGACTAAAATCTTTAACTGATGGATATTTAAACAATCAATATCATTATATGTCAAATATTCAATTTGATTTTGTTTATACTTTCCAAGACTGTTCAAGACACATAGTTTTCAGTAAAGCGCCATGACGCAGTAGGTTTTAGAATTCATCAAAGTATCAAAACTAGCATCAAAGAAACAATATCAAACTAAAAAAATGGGTTTGTGTCCACCTCGGAGTTTTAATTATCTGATGTTTGAACTATTTTTAACAAAACGGCTATCTCAAAATTCTTATCCGATGGTCTGGGGAAAAAAGGCATGGGGAGGGGGGGCTAATTGTCCTTCGATCTCTTTTGACTCGTTAAAAGTGAACTAGAACTTTCTATTTTCAATTTAATGAGCCTTCTCTGAAGTTTATACGAGCGTCCCTTCTATAAAAACCGTATATACACCCAGGGCATAACTTACAACGCCTATCCCCGGGCCCTGGGGGGGTTGTGTCGACCCCGGAGTTTTAATATCTGATGTTTGAAACTATTTTTAACAAAATGACCGCCTCAAAATTTTTATCGGATGGGTTTGGGGAAGAAAAGGGCACGGAGGGGAGGGGAGAGGCTAACTGCCATCCGATCTCTTTTGACTGAGAAAGTAAACTATAACTTTTAATTTCAAATCGAATGAAACCTCTCTGACGTTTATACAAGCTTCCCTTTCATAAGAACTATATACGGCCCCAGGACGTAACTTACAACGCCTGCCCCCCTCCCACCCTGGGGGGTTGTGTCAAAACCGGAGTTTTTGTTATCTGACCTTTGAACTATTTAAAAAAAATGGCTATCTTACAGTTTGTATCGGATGGGTTTGCGGAAAAACGGGCGTGGGAGTGGGGCTAGGTGCCCTCCGATCTCTTTTGACTCTTAAAAATTGAACTAGGACTGTCAATTTCCATTCAAATGAGCCCTCTGAAGTTTATACGAGCATCCCTTCCAAAAGAACCATATATGCCACCAGGGCATAACTTGCAGCGCCTTTCCCCGGGCCCTGGGGGTTTGTGTCGAAACCGGGGCTTTTGTTATATGACCTTTGGACTATTTTTAACAAAATGGCTATATCAAAATTTTTATCGGATGCATATAAGAGAAAAGAGGCGTGGAGGGGATAGTTGCCCTCTGATGTCTTTTAACTCTTAAAAACTGAACTAGAACTTTCAATTTCCAATCAAATAAGCCCTCTCTGAAGTTTATACGAGCATCCCTTCCATAACAGCTATATATGCCTCCGGGCATAACTTACAACAACTACCGCGGGCCCTGAAGGATTGTGTCCATCCTGGAGTTTTTGTTATATGATCTTTGAACCATTTTGAAAAAATGACTCTCAAACTTCTTATCGGATGAATTTGAGGAAAATAGGGCGTGGAGGGGGGAGGCTAGTTGCCCTCCGATCTCTTTTGACTCTTAAAAAAAGAACGAGAACTTTCAATTTCCAATCAAACGAGCCCTCTCCGAAGTTTATAAGAGCATCCCTTCCATAAGAACCATATATGCCCCCAGATCATTTCTTACAACGCCTGCCCTCGGGCCCCGGGGGTTGCGTCAACACAGGAGTTTTTCTTATCTAACCTTTGAACTATTTTTAACGAAATGGCTATCTCAAAATTTTTATCGGATGTGTTTGGGGAAAAAAGGGTTGGGGGGGAGGCTAGTTTCCCTCGGATATCTTTTGACTCATAAAAAGTGAACTAGAACATTTAATTTCCAGTCAAATAAGCCCTCTCTGGAGTTTATACGAGCATCTCTTTCATAAGAACCGTATACGCCCCCAGGACGACCCTTACAACGCCTACCCCCGGGCCCTGGGGTGTTGTGTCAACACCGGAGTTTTTGTTATCTAATTAAATGGCTATCTAAAAAATGGCTATCTCAAAATTTGTAGCAGATGGATTTGGGGAAAAATGGCGTGGGGGAGGGGGTTATTTGCCCTTCAATATCTTGACTCTTAAAAAGTAAACAAGAACTTTCAATTTCCAATGAAATGAGCCCTCTATGAAGTTTATACGAGCATCCCTTTCATAAGAACCACACTTGCCCTCAGGGCATAACTTAGAACGCCTTCCCCCGGGCCCTGGAGGGTTGTACTGACACCGGAATTTTTCTTATCGACCTTTGAACTATTTTTAACAAAATGTCTACAAAGTTTTCATCAGATGGGTTCGAAAAAACAAAGCGCGCGGGGGGGGGGGGGCTAGTTGTCCTCGGATCTCTTTTGACTATTAAAAAGTGAACTCGAACTTTCAATTTCCAATTAAATGAGCCCTCTCTGAAGTTTATACGAGCATCCCTTCCATAAGAACCATATATGCCCCAAGGCATAACTTACAACACCTGCCCTCGCGCCCTGGGGGGTTGTGTCGATACATGAGTTTTTGTTATCTAACTTTAGAGCAATTTTTTACACAATGGCTATCTCAAAGTTTTTATCGGATGCATTTGGGGAGAAAGGGGCGTGGGGGGGGGGGGCTAGTTGCCCTCCAATCTCTTTGGACTCTCAAAGCCTAAACTAGAAGTTTCAATTTCCAATCAAATGAACCCTCTCTGAAGTTTTTACGAGCATCCCTTGCATAAGAACCATATATTCCCCCAGAGCATAACTTACAACACTTGCCCTAGGGTCTTGGGGGGCTGTGTCAATCCTGGAGTTTTCGTTTTATGGTCTTTGAACTATTTAAAAAATGGCTATCTCAAAGTTCTTATCGGATGGGTTTGAGGAAAAAGGGCGTGAAGGATGGGGGGGGGGGCTAGTTGCCCTCGAATAACTTTTGATTCTTAAAAACCAAACGAGAGCTGATAATTTCCAATCTCACGCATCCTCTTTGTAACTCACATGAGGATTATGGTCCTTTGAATCATATATACCATCAGATCATTGCTAGAAACGCCTGCCCCCGTGCCCTGATCGGTTGAGTTAAACTAAGGGTTTTTGTTATTTGATCATTGAACTATTTTTAACAAAATAGCTATCTCAAATTTTTATCGCATGCATTTGTGAAAAAAGGAGGGGGGGGTTAGTTGCCCTCCGATCACTTTTGACTCTTAAAAAGGGCACTAGAAATCTCGATTTCCAATCGAATGAACCCCTCCGAAGTTTATACGACGACCCCTTCCATATGAAGTGCCTCTGGGAAAAAATAATAATAAATAAATAACAATAATAAAACACTGGAGCCGTATGACCTTTACTATGGGCAACGCTATAGCGTTGCCTCTGAAGGAAGAGGGGGCAAACATGTATTAAATTTTCAAGTCTAAGAAGATGGGGTTTTGTTCACGAATTTGTACGCTACGTACGAATTTGTACGTTTGGCACAGTAAGGATGCAACAGCTTGAATAAAAAAAAAGAAAAAAAAAACAGAGCAAACAGAGCAGATTCAATGAGTGGGGGAGAGAGTCCAAAATTAGGAAATTATTTTTGTTTTTCTCTTTTTTTAGCTATTATAATTGCCAGAAAAACGTGTCTTTTTGTGTGATTTTTCAAACTTGTGGGAAAGGCCGTATTCAGGGGAGGGGTTAGGGGTTATGAATCCCCCTCCTGAAATGTTTATCCGACTCGTAAAAATGTATTAAAAATGCAGAAAAACATAATTTTGGTGCGTTTTTAAAGTGTTTTTTTTACCCCCCCCCCCCCTCCGAACAAAAGTCCTGGATACGACCCTGCCAATGGGAGAAGATCAAACATGGGTCAAGCTTAGAAGTTGATGAAGACGGAGTTTTGATTGATTTTATGTGAGACATTCGTCGCACTAAAAAAGCAATAGCTCGACCAACAAAGGAAAACAAAGAAGAAAGAATAGGCCAACAAATGTGCATTTTTACGACTTTCCATATTGAAAGGAGGGATCATAAAAAAAAGCAATTTTTGAACTTTATAAAGATGAATTTTCGATTGATTTATATGAGAATTTTTGGAACATTGAAGAAGCAGTAGACCAAAAAAAAAGGAAAAAAGGGAGAAAGAATATTAAGGCCAATGTCCAGCATGTAGATTCGGGGAGAGGGGAGGGCGATCAATAGTGTAAAAAAGGAACATCTAGCTTGAACATTTGGCTATTAAATTGCCAAAAACTGTGTATTTTTATATGTTGTCATATTTGAAAGGAGGGGAGCCAACATGGAGCAAACTTTGAAGAGACTATTAGTTGATTTATTGGTGGCAGAATGGCAGTTTTTAAAGATTTTATCAAACAGTGTGTGGTAACGAACTGTAAATAAGGGGCTGCTCGGCCCCAATTTAACCGAAACTCTAAAAAAAGAAATTTGATAACATTTAATACCTCAAAAAAATTGGTTTTTAATGCAGATTCCAAAGACACAAAATTCGTTAAGTTTAATACGCCCCATTAAAAACTACAAGCCTGAGAAAATTTGGCTAATTTTCTAAAAAGCGGGAAAATACCCCCCAAAAGTCAAATAATCGTTTTAAAGCTTTTCTTTTTCTACTTTCCTACTTCTCTTATTATGTTTGTTATTACATGTCTGTACAAAAGCTCACCCACTTGTAATTACAAAATAATTACTTATCGTAGCGCAGATCCATCTAAGAGCAGCAGAGCAGCACAAAGCTGGGTCAGTTTTTTGTATATGTTTAAGTTGAGCAACTTGTGAAAGGCTGGTTTCAATCGAAGTTGCAAGAGCATCCAGGTTCAACTTTACTCAATGCTCTGTTGATACCTTCCGTTTTAATTGTTATCTGGAGTCAGTCGCGTCCATCCGTGGTAAGACGCGTCCATCCGTGGTAAATACATGAGAATACTCCTTGATGATAACTTATCATTCCTGCATAATATTCAAGCAGTAGAACTAAAAGTCTCTGTGAATCTGGGACAAACTAACAGCTCAAGAACACTTTGCCGCAGAAAGCTTAGGCTCTATTATACATCGCTCTTCCACAACCCCATCTACAGTATTGTCTAAGGATTTGATAATCATATTCCAAATCTAATCTGCGTTCACTTAATTGATTCATAAACAACTTCTGACATTAATCAGAAAAATGAACAATACTTGCCATTTGAGTCAATGTATCAACTAACATGCCTGATCAACTTTCATGTTTCTAACTCGTGAGCTCCAAGCTTCCTTTAAATATAATTCCGACCTATATACGATCATGCATAATCGCACGCACGTGATCAGTTTTAAACCTGCAAATACCATTGATCCCTTGCGTCATTTAAGAAATGAGCAAATTTTATTTATTGAATTTAAGGAAGAATAGTTAAAACAAGTTAAATCTAAAGTTGATAGATGTTAACAATTTTCATTTTGATTTTTTTCTTTCATCCCTGCACAATTCAGTTGAAACTTAATATTTAGCAGAAATAATTCAATGATTACAGCATATTTTAAAGTTAGAGATACATTCCTTCTAATTAAAGTAAATTAAACCATATCTTATTGGTCTTGCTTAAGTTTGTTATAATCAGTTGTACTGAAAAGTTCGAAAACTGCTCTTTTGTATTTGACTTATGGTAAATTACTGGTTTTTCACTTAAAGAAAGGTCTTATACTTATAGCTTGATTCGTTATTAGTTCGATTACTTCTTATAGCAACTAACTAATTATTTGATTATTTAATAACTAGTTTTACATAATTATAACTAAAAAAGGGAAGTAATTGTAGGCGTCTAGCTTAAGACCCATTCACAATGACACTTCACAAATACCAAGATTTAGCTAGCGCTTATTTGACCCAATGAGATTGAGCCCTAGTTTCAATGAGATTGAGCAAATTACTAATCAGGTAATTCTATAAAAATACAAGTGGCTCAGATCCACACTAAACTTCAGTATCATTAAATTCTCCTTGTGAACGGGCTCTCATACAGCCTACATCTCACGAGTTATTTTTCTCGACTCAAATCGTTTTCGCAATGAACAGTTTACTTGGAATACTTACTGGAATAAGCATACCCAAATTGAAAGCACAACTAGATGCTTTGGCAGCAATTGGTGCCTTTTCACTGGCTTTCTTCGACTCAAGGCCAAACTGAACAAATAGTTCAAGAAGCCGAACTAATAGATCGTTCATTTCCATATCCCCTTGAATATCTGTGGCTACTTGGGCAAAAGTGCTTCTTGCTTCAGACGCCATAGTCCTGAAATTGAAAAAAAATGAAATGAATGTTTATGAAAAATAAGACAAGCCCTTGTATTTTTTTTTTTTTTTTTTGCACTGACTGTGTTATGTCCATACCTGTACAAGTTGGGGGAGAGGATCTGACACATTTTCTGATTGTTTCAAGGGCAGTTTCAGGGTTGTCCTATATTAAAACACAGCACATGCTAAGTACAAGTTTCACGAAGGCTTCCAATTTTCAACAGGGCGTAGATCGAGGAATTTTTGAACTTTTGTACAGTAAGTACAAGGCCAAAGATCAAATATAAAAGCTCAAAGACAAAATACTGCCTTTTTCTTTGTTATTACAGCGTTCGAACCCTTATTTCACGGGGCTGATTATTATTTGGTAATTTAATTGCTTTGCGACTGAATTTATATTTCTCCTTGGTTTCTGAAGCAATAAGTACTTTTGCCACAATAGCCACAGATATTGAATGGGCTAGAGTGTAAAGTTAAAAAAAAAAAATGCAGTTTTAGGCGCGAAAGGAGAAGGGGCCCTTGCAACAAAATTAGTTTTGGTGGTCTTACATATCGATAAAGATCACCTTGCCTTTCCATCATAGCAATAGTACAGAAAAAAATAAAAGCGAAAATCACTACAAGTTAATTGCGGAAGAAAGAAATAATTGAATATTTCGGCTATATATTCAATTTATCCAGAAGTGAGGACAGGAACAGCTCTTTTGACAAGTATAAAGATCATAGGTGGCTTTTGATTTGAGTGTATTACCTAGTGGGGTTTTAGCCATTCTTAATTCAGAAAACTTATGTTCTGCACCAGAACTGGAATAGAGCAGACATGTCAATGCCAGCATAAGATTAGGGTAAGATTGTGTTCGAAAACTCCATTGAAGATAGATTTACATTTACGTCTCTCATGGTTATTATCTTAAGTTGAAACTTTCGGGAATGTTGACTTAAATCAAAGGGCACTACATGTATCCAGGTTATCAAAAGGAAGTATGTACAATATCTCTGGAAAAGCTAAGAATATTACGTTAAAACTTTCAGGGAATGTTGGACTAAGTAACTCTTTTTTGTAGGACTAAGTAACTCTTTTTTGTAACAAAAATAACCTTACTTTGTATATATCACACACAGGGAAAAGCCTTGGGTTTTTCTTAGCAAGGACTTAGTAAAGAACGAACCAAGTAGTCAACAATGGCTGCACTACTAAAAAATAAAATTTTTTGTCAAAAAATTTTACCTTATTTTATTTCTTCCACTTTTACTTCCACTGTAATAAAAGTTAATATTTTATTAAACCGTAATTTTCGAAAAAAAAATGCATCTTTTTATAAAAAGTAAATTTTGTTGCGTACCTGTAGTGCAGTGTATAATTGAGTTTTTGTTTCTCGTCTTTGTAATTTGTTCGATGTGTTTTTTTTTGTTTTTTTTTTTTTTTTTTTTTACTGATACTCCGTCTTTTGTAACTTTTTTTGACGGGTAATAAATAATTCATAATATAATAATAATTACACCACTTTACATTCTGATGCACTATAATTTCTCACTCTTCTTTCAATCAAAAGTTAGGGTTCTGTCACACTTACCCTTAACATTCTACATTTGCAAATGATTCATTAAGTCCAAAAATATGAGATCTTCCATCCCAAATAGCAGAACATAATCTCATGTGGTTCAAATACCTCCTGCGTGTGCCAACAGAAATCCCACCCTGAATAGTCTACGATTTCGACCGAAAAGCTCATGGCTAGTCCCACCCAAGGAGCTCTATTCTTCTACGGCAATTGAAAACAAAATTTCAGGTAAACTTTCAGGCTGATTAGGTGTTAGTTCAACTGGATCCTCTTCTTTTAGTGAAAATACTTCATGCAGCGTATAAGCATACCATAATAACAATAATATCCAAGCAAGAATGGCAAATCCAAGTTTGGCCATTAAAACAACTGTAAACGCAAAATATGTTAAATTTGTAACTGCTAGATATTTCATGTCTTCAGTGGTCTGTTTACTTCTTTTCCATTGTTTAAAACCTAAATAACCATAACAAACTAATAAGAATAATAATGCAATTCCCCGCAAAAGCAAAGATAAAAATCCAAGTATCACGACTATGTTCAGTAGAATCATAGCTACAACTACAAGTATGATTACTAATCTTTCACTAACTTCCATTGACGTAAAATGTGTTTTAGCAAACAGTTGAATCAAATATGGACACCAAATGATTATAAAGCACCCCGTTTTTTCAACTAAAACTTATTTTGATCAGGACCTTCTGGGTATTTCTGAGATATCTAGAACATTTTATAGCGACAATTTTTTTGCAATTTTTTATACCGTTAGAATACTCACCCTATTGATAAATTTTTGCTTCAATGGTTTGGAGAATTTCTCTAAATCAAACGTCATTTTACAAAAATTGTCATAACAATAATTACTTTCTTTTAAACACTGACGTCTCGCATTATAAGTTGGAGCAATAGCTACTATTTAGAAAAATATTCCAAAGATTAAAAAAGGCTCTGGGTTGCATGGTGTAAACCCTGCTACCGTACATATGTTCTGGCTAGAGTGCAAGTGCGTATCCAGGATTTTTGTTCGGGGGAGGGGGGAGAGGGTACCAAAAAATTTTGAGAACGCATCAAAAAATTTTTATAAGCATTTTTTTTTGCGTTTTTACAAGTCAGGATTTTTTTTTTTGGGAGGGGGGGGGGGAATTTCAAACCCCGTAAAAACCATTTCCTCTACCTTCAAAATTCCTGGTCATACCTTTTTGACCTTTCCACCACCTTCTCTCCGTTTCCTGCCAAAAAGGTAAAAAAGTTAACAAAATCAAAAAAGTGGTACTATCAAGGATCTAACATAAGACCTATCTACACTAGAGAACGACGTAAATAGATCTTAAATAGAATTAAGACTTTTGAATTTTTCAAAATTCATGTTTGCTATATCATCTTGTATGCTGTAATACAAAAGAAAGGCCCCAAGAAATACATTTTTTTCCGAAAAAAATAAACCTTACTTTAACCCAATCACTTTCTATTCTTTACAGAAGAGAGTGCGACTTCAAATTTTCAATCGAATGAGCCCTCTCCTAAGTTTCTTGGGCCGCCCAAATTCTACGTACCCCCAAATAGGGTTACTTTGATATGATTCAAATACAAGGATGATGAAACTTTGTAACCCTTCTCCTCAAAAGACCCCTCATTCCCTCTTGATCTTCTGCCATAAAGCGTCGCATGTGCTCAGTTTCAGTTCAAGTAGTCCATTCGTTTAGGAATACATAGCAAACAATGCACAGTAAACAAACGAAGTATTATAGTAACTTTATATTATAGACTAGCATCAGAAAAACCAACAACAGAGTGTTTCAATCCTGTGGTAAGGCAGTGGGATCGGTTTCTGCTAGGTAACTCGAGACACAGAGTTCGATCTCAGCTGCAGCAACCCACCATATGGCTCAGTATTTTATTTAGTGATGAGACTAGGTATAAGCGTCTCCATAATAATCCAAACGAGAAGAAGAAGAAAAAAAAGACAATTTATACTGTTTCATAAGGACCAGAAAAAAAAAGATATTTCACCCCTTTTCCTCCAAGACAAAATTCGAGATATGCTTACCCTCGCCTACAGTCTGAACTACAAGTATGAAGCAATTCAGAAAGTACAAAAAGAGCAAAAAAATTGCAAAACGCAAGATGACTTAGGTGGTGTTTCTTCACGGTACAAGCACCAGTGCGCGGTGCTAATTCGTGCTGCGGTGCTAGTGTCACTTAATTATTTCTTATTTTTCTAGTTTGATTATTAGGTGACGATATAATCCTGTTGCCATTCCAGACTCTCCGGCAGCTCAGATTGATCCCCCGGGCCCGTATTGGCAAGCAGAGATAAATTCCACTGTGCTTGCTACCACAGGTATTAAATGCTCTACTCCTTCTTGTCAGATTATTTGGAGACGCCAATGTATATTCTCCATGTAAATCTAGGTCCTGGTGCAGTTTTGATTGAGCTCCGGGTACCATTTTACTCAGAAGGTATAAATCCCACCGCACTGATTAAAATATTCTATACCAATACACTCTGATTACTAAAACTAACTTATATGATGACTACCATTTCTGAATCAACTAGAAATTGTAATTTTCTCACTTTCCAGTTGTTTATTTTAAACGTTTTGAATTTTTGGATACAGTGGGCCGAGGTTTGTTCATTACTAAGTTGCAGCTGCTGCTGCAGCCACGTTTACCTCTACAACACTACAACATTTGAGAGTTAGTGAGAGTTAACCCCAAAGACACATGAAACAGACATGAAACAGAGAAACAAAAAGAACATATTATCGTGGTTGCAGCGATAGCTGAAATCTAGTAAAACACGAACACGGCTCATAGTAACCAAACAAAAGAGCCTGAAACCCATAGAAATGGTATCGGATCGAAAATCAAAGAACAAAATTAGAATTGTCTTGGCCGAAAACTTTATACAGGAAACTTACAGTCCTTTGGCTTAAACAACAAGGAAAATCCATTGGCTTGAACAACAAGGAAAATAACTTTTTTTTTCTGTATGGTAAGCATCATTTTTTCCGTT
>NC_142796.1:51983221-52120869 GCF_049724085.1 Artemia sp. Qi Xiang Cuo
GTACTTTGATTTACTAATTTATGTGGCAACTTTTTTTTTACGAAGCAAGGGCTGTAAGTTATGCATGTTGCTTATGGTTACTTTGATAATTTATTTACTTTGATAATTTGTTTTCCTTCATAGTTAGTTATTTTGATATTGGTACTTTGATACTTTGATGAAACTTTGATGTCGAAAAAAATATTTTGAAACGGGTAATAATGACAAACCTGAAACTTTGACAATGCCAAACGAAGAGGAACTAATTTAAAAAAAAAATCCGAAAAAGAAGCTTTTTCAAGGAAAAGATTAGGCGATATTAAACTTAAGATCTGCAGACATAAAAACCTTTAATAATTCAAACTCAAAACGACTAGAAATTACTATAAAGAAACAAAAATATTTTGTTGTTGAGGTATAAATAAAACCCAAAACAAAGAGAAATTAAATAAACAATCATAGCAAACAAACCTACAACTGGTAATAATATAAATGAATAAATAAATATCAAAACGAGTAAAACTTGAACTGAATATGAAAATCAAGCTTAAAACAAACAAATATTACCACAAACAAGAGGTTGAGTACTGCTTCCTTCCCTAACTGTAAAAGTCTAATATCTACTTTGTCACTGGCACTTTACTTAAAACGAATTATATTAAAAATATTTTCTTTTGTACTTATTACAGCATTGAAAATAAAAATAAAAATTACAGTAAAATAAAATCTTGAACTGATGAGTTTTCAGCAATTAATACCAATATACATAAAATATTCAGTTTAATCTTATGAGCCATCTCCAAGATTGTTCAAGACACATATAGTTTTCACTAAAAACAAGAGTATGACTACTGCCCCCTTGAATTCATTTTGGTAACTGTCAAAGTTACCCCCGAAATACCCTTTCTCCAAGGGGTGATTTTGACAACTCACCCATCTCCTTCCGTTTTAAGGTAAATCCCTAAATAATTACTGGGCAGCTTTCTGATCATATTTAAAAGCCTGCAAACGCCCCACAACAAAAAAAAAGTCACCTATTCTTTCGTGGCCAGACAAATTTTCAATACCCCTAAACGTAACGAAAAGTACTTACTTTTCACAACCAGTTCATAAACAGACGCTCTTTACTCGATGGACGCCATTTCCACACTGACTGACGAAGATAATTTAAAGAACCACCTAGAATTTTCTCAGATTTTTTCGTCACACCACCTGCAGTCGAAAGTCAAAAGAAAATTTGTTTTATGGTTGTGTCAATGTCACCCCTGATTATCAATCTCACCCCGGTTGACGGCTACAAAACACCCAGGTCAATCAATTAAGAAATCTGAAATAGCAATCTTCAAACCAGAAGATTAGTGATACGACTTATCTGGATCGTACTTCTGACCATTTAATTTGGCGTATCTACCAGGAACCAACACATTTTATATAAAAATTATTAGGTATTAATTATTTCTCGCAATAAGTGAATGATTACTACTATGCTCACTAGCCTGTGTGCTGTTTAACATACACTAGAAAAAACACGCGGTGTAAAAAAAAAAAAAAATTGATCACCAAAAGAATTGATCTAACTGAGATTTTTGACCAAATTTGTTTTGATCCAATACACTGCATAGGATACAAAGACAAAAACAGATCTACATCAAAATAGATTTTATAAAAAGTAGCAAAAAAATCGTTACCCCAAAATTTCCAACAGCCATTCGTCCCATTTGTTCCATGATCAGCTTATCTCTTTCCAACGATCCTGACCCGAATTGGGTTTGGAACAAAGACAGAATTTCGTCTGCAACTTTTTCATTGCCACAACTCAATGCTAAACGGCCCAGAAACATCACAGAATTACGAGTGGCCAAAACCCTTGAAAATAACAGGATATAATAAAATGCAATACAAAGTCTATGAGGGGTTACCCATTCTTCACCACCTGGTAAAACTCTCGGGGTGCCACTTGTTCTGCCACCTCTAGCATACTTAATGAAACATATGGCAAGCTTTCACCAAGCATGGCACGCGCCAGCTGGAGTGCATAATTTTCAAAAGTGGGCAATCACTCGATAATTTATAGCAGAGTTGTCATCTTTCGGACTTGGCTACTTTTACAGTCACTACAATGCTAGCAAAAAAAAATTGCCTGGTCTTTAATAATTAAATTACTCGTTTCGCAACTAGGCATTGCTTATCAGTTTCAAAATTATACTTTTGGTATGCAGACACCCTCACAAAGGAAAGATGCACGGAGGAAAAATGTTTTTTTTTTCTGGTTAAAAAAGCTAAAAATCTTTGTTTATGTGGTTATATAGAGCTCTGAATTCGGAAATACAATTAAAACTTTTCATCGCTGGCATTTTTTTTTTTGTACTTGTTGTTAAAGTTTGATGTTTTTTTACGTTTTTTTTTCTTTTTTTGCAAAGCTCGTGTGTTTTTGTGGGTTTTTTTTTAAAGCCAAAATAATGGCAATGTATTCTAATTAATTTTTTTTGTCAAATTCAAAAATCTATTTAAATTTATTACAGCTATTTTTTCGTCTGAAATACAAGACAGAAAAAGGAATCTTCAAAAATAATTACGAAAAACTTTAGGCGCTAAAAATGTATGTTTGCATTTTCACTTTAGCATATATAGCTTAATACAACTTAACTAAAAAAATTCAAAATTTTTTCCCAAACACAAATAGCCTTAAATATACAAACAATAAACTTAATTATAATAATAAACCTTTTTTCTTTCATCCAAGCTGTTTAAAATCGGAGCAGTCGTAAGACCAAAATCATTGATGTCCCGTGACCTTAACTATACTGGCTGGGTTACGAATCTCGTGAAGTGAGTAGAGAAGGCAGATAGAGGAGGGGTGATGGCCACAGTACTCCACAGTACCATAGTGATTTAACATAAGGGCTTCTTCTTGATTCCAAACTTGTTGATGATATATATGAGGCTAATATAGTGAAGGTAACTATGAAATGTCATTCATATGAAACTCACACTACATGTCATAATGACGGTACATCTGAAATTGACAGTACGTATAACGTAACGGTATTTATGACAAGACAGTATATATGAAATTGACAATACATGCAATCAAAGTCCAAAGTCCAAAAAGTTCGTACAAAGTCCAAAATTGAGATACATGAAGCAGTTTTCACAAACGATGTTCGACTTCCATTAATGTTTGTATTTAGGGTATTCTAAACTTAGAAATTGGACTGAGAAGATTACGAACACTTTCATCTGTGAAAAAACTAACAGCCGCTCGTGACCGATAAAAATCGCAGGTAGTCAAAGACGATACTAGGGTCGTATGGCACGCATGAGCAAAGGTCACCTCCCTTACGAAGTGTGGTGTTGGGTCCCTTCCGTTATCAGAAAGCGCGGACAGCAACAAGCTACAGCAGGAAGACGTTTGGAAAAGGATGTTGCACTGTTCCGATCGGCAACGAAAGATCTCTGGTCCCCACCACTCGAGAGATCACTGTGGAGATGGCGATACTGGGGTCGCAATGACAAAGGTAGCCTCCCTTACGACGTGCGGTAATGGGTCCCACGCGTTTTTTCTTCTCGTTTGAAGATTACAAACGCTTTCATCGGTTTAAAAACGAAACAGCCACTCATGAATGATAAAATCGCAAGTAGGTGATGGTGAAACTGGGGTCGCATGGCGCGTATGGGAAAAGGTCGCCTCCCTTACGATGTTTGGTGCTGGGTCCCTCCCGTTATCAGCAGGTGTGGACGGCAAAAATCTACAGTAGGACAATGTTTTGAGGAGGATGCTGCACTGTTCAGATTGTCAACGGGACAGCTCTGGTCTCTAGCACTTGAGAGGTAATTGTGGAGAGGCAAAGTTGTCATATTATGCCCCAGCCGGCGAGGTAAGACCTAAGTAGGTAAAGTAAATAATTTTAGCCGCACACTAGCCTGCACCCTTCGACAAGAGCCAAAAATTATGCAGACAGTATATTTTAAAACCAAGGCTGTAATGATATAGAGTCGACTTAGTAAATAGCGATTTTCCTCCAACGTTTTTTTTTTTTTTTTTTGGCCTTATCATACAAGTGAATGATCGTGAACACTTGGGAGAAAACTGTTTCAATCGCAAACTCAAAGTTCTAGTGATCATTTAAAAAGCTTTTATCTTCTAACAGTAAACTAGGCTGTTGCGAATGCTCGAGACTTTTGATTGCAGTATTTTTCTAACTCTACAGTCGAAATATATAATTTTATAATAATTTTATACATTTTATAATTACTTAATATTATGATTTTTAATCAAAATATTAATATTATTATTATAGTTATTATTGATATTATAATTTAATATTATCAATACCAAAATTATTTATTATTAATATAAATATAATATTATATTAATAATTATATTAATATTAATATAATATAAATTGATATAAATTAATATGATCATTAATAGTAATGTAATTTTTATTATAAATTCTTAATATAATGTTTCTAAAACTCCCTTTGACAAAATATACTTCGTTGTGCTTATAGAATCCAGATATACTATTTAAAGCGCCCCAGGCAATTCTTTCTAAGGATTGTTCTATTTTTAGAAAAATTTTCCTAGATAGCCCGCAATGGGATGAGAAAGCCTCAATCTCAGGAGCAGGGGGGTGTCAGTTCGTCAGAAGTTATCTAAACTACTTGGGTATTTCTTCACAGTTGGTTAAAGTAGAGGCTTTGAATGTTTACAACTATTAACGAGCTGTCACTAACCTCAATGTAGGACTGGAGTTAAGGACGAGCAGATTGGGACAATAAATTAAGCAGATAAATTAAGGGACGCGCAGATCAAGGCAATAGTTAGGACGAGCATATTAAAGCCAATAAAAGCTAGATATGATAATCTCCTGAAGGGACCAACAATTCAAGCAGTAACTCTTATACAAATTTGAATATTTAAATTTTGCATGTAAAATAAATCACAGATATCTAATAGGTTTGTCAAAAATGCTCCGGCCAAAAGCTACAGTCATTTGAAATAGCGGATTTGAATTTGCCCATGTTGCTCCAAGTATCTAGACTGATCTAAGTACCTTTTAACTTGTAACTTTTGATCGAAGTTTTTTTTTTTTTTTTTTTTTTTTTAGATGAAACATTCTTCATTACGCATATAGAACCCAGATACAGTCTTTAAAGATGTTGCAGTTAAAAAATTTTAAGCGCCCCTGGTCCCCTCTATGATGGGCGTGCCAAATACTCTTTTATAGATGCCAATTGGAGGGAGGAAGGGCAGGAGGTAGGGGCATACAAGGGTAACCGTCGGATATACTTTTTTCCCAAAAAAAGGATTTTTCCCTTTAAATCCTTCTTAATCCCCCTCCCCTCACTACTCAGATCTGAACATATTAGTCCACGACTTATCCCAGGGGCATATTCGTCACAACTCGCTATTTTAAGCAGTGTTTTTTCAAAGTTGAACAAACTTTTTCTTGTATCTTAATTTTCTTTTTTTACGAAACCTTCCTTGCCCTCCTCCCTCTCCTCCCTATATTTTTGTAATTGGCGTCACTGGCTCCTTCTATATCATGTTTTCCGTAGCAACCCATATCCCTATGAATATTTAACACAAAAAATTTCCACAGAATACTTGGTTTTTTGAGATGTTTGTCACTGTCAAAATAAATTGATCACTCTATATATAAATTAAATTAAAAAAAAAAATTTCAACTGAAAGCAAGGAGCAACGTTAAAACTTTAAATGAAGATAAATTATTATATAAAGGGGGTTGCCCCTCCCCAATACCTCGCTCTTTACTCTAAAGTTTATTAAAACTTTTAAAAAAACATCTTATTATTATAATTATGCGATCCTTATGTCTCAAGGGTAATTCTTAAAGATTTGGGACGAAATTCAAGCTTAATCGCAAAGTACGAAATGCTGAGGAGGGGCCGACCCCCTTTATATACATAATAATTTCTGCTTGTTTTAAGTTTTAATGTTGCTCCTTACTTTCAGTTGAAAAAAACTTATTTTTTATATTTAATTTCTGATCGTCTTTTAAATAATGCTAGGAAATCTAGCCCCACCTCAACGAATAAACCCCATCCCCACGGAAATATCCTCTAGAAAATTCAATCACGGTGAAAATTTACCCCAGACAATTACTCTTAACCAGTCCACGCGTAAAATTGAGACGGAAAAGAGAAAGAAAGACATATAAAAATAATTTTGTATAAGAATTCTGGCAAATTCCCACTGTGTATAATCTCCCCTGGCAAGTTCACTCCCTGGAAACTTCCCCGTGAAAAAAACCCCAGCTCAAAAATGTGTCCCCTCCCCCAGCTCGAAAATTTATGCATACATCCTAATAACAAATACTATGCGCAAACAATGGGCTAATTTTATAACTTAAAGACCTTTCCCCTGGGGCTTTGGGGGTGTCATGTTATAACCAAAGGCATAGTTACTGGGCCTTTGAACTATGACGAACAAAATGGTTATCTCGAAATTTTGATCTGACGATTTTGTGAGAAAAGGGCAGGGGAGGGGGCCTAGTTGCCCTCCAATCTTTTGGGTCACTTAAAAAGGGCACTAGAACTTTTAATTTCTGTTCGAATGAGCCCTCTTCCATATTTTCTAGGACCACTGGGTCGATACGATCACCCCTGGGAAAAAAAAAGCAAATGAACACGCGTCCGTGATCTTTCTTCTGGCAAAAAATAAAAAATTCCACATGTTTGCAGATAGGAGCTTGAAACCTATACAGTAGGGTTCTCTGATACGCTGGATCTGATGTTGTGATTTTCATTAAGAACACTTGAATTTTTGGTGGGAATTTCCCCCTTTTTTTGAAAATCAGGGAAATTTTGTCAGGCTCATAGCCTTTGATGGGTAAGATTAAACTTAATGAAATTTATATATTTGAAATCAGCATAAAAAGGCAATTCTTTCGATATATCTATGTGTATCAAAATTTCTTTTTTTAGAGTTTCGGTTACTATTCAGCCGGGTCACTCCTTACTTACAGTTCGTTACCACGAACTGTTTGACTAGAATGTGTAAAAAAATAAAAACAATTATTTTATACCTTGATTCAACGTAAAACAATCCCCTTTGGTTTTTCTCCATAAAAATGCGCTAACTTCCCACTTTCTTGAAGTTTTAGGGCTCCACTTAGAAAAAAAATATGGGCGGGAGGGGCTTCAAAAATTTTCTATTGCAACTCATATGAAATATTGAATATTGTGACGTTACATGGTAAATTAAGCAAATTTTGCAACACTTTGTCAAAATGTATTCTAGCTTTCTAGCCAAAAGTAACAACCAACTGAAAGAAGAACATATGATTACTCTGTGTAGTGCAAAACGAAAAGTGGGGCCCCTCAAATGAAAAAGGTCCCATGAAAAGCTTAAAAGAAGATAGAAACTTCATATGACGGAGTAAAGTATAATGCTCTAAAAATATTGGGGCGAAGGAGGAGCTTTGCTGGCCTAATGCAACTTAGAGCTGGGATGACTTGTCGGTACAGCTTATTTATCATACTTTTCAAATATTTCTGACAGGACCAGACTTTTGCAAACACGACTTTTTTTAGACTATCTTTTAGACCTTTGCTAAAAAATATTATTCATCCTCAGAACCCAACATCTTTCAGAAAATTTTCGGAACCTACAGTTGGTTTTAGAGTATTACCCTTCAATTTTGGAGGCCCTTAGGAACATATTTTAGGTTTTATTGGGAAATTTGGGATCCATAGACATGCAAAAAAATTATAACAGTAGAGCACCTCCTTGATACGAAAATTGTGAATTTTTTGCACTTTAGAAAATATTATTCAGCTCCAGTACCCTTCATTTTTTGTATCATTTGTGTAATCAATATTTATATCTCAAGTCTACCATTTGAAATTTAAGAGGCTCTCACGCATACCTGTCAGAGTTTTCTTTTTTTGACAGTTGGGACCCAGAGACATGAAAAAAAAGTAGCACATCTTATTGATTCAAAAATTATGGATCTTTTTAGTCCTTCAGAAAGTTGAGAAAAGTCGAAATTTTCATGAAATACTTATCTTTCTAAAAGAAGTAAAGTACAACAGAATTTCCTATACCAAGGAAAACCAGTTTTATGTGCCATACAGGGCCGTATCCAGGATTTTTGTTCGGGGGGGGGGAGGGTTGTTTCTCTTACAGAGAAATGACACGGACAAAAGATTATCTTAGAATGTCACGATTACGAACTGTTCTTTGCAGTACTACAAAAAGTTGGGAAATAAAAAATCAATTTTTTCCCTCTTTGATCCCCTTATGGCCTAGTGCATATCTTAGATATGAAAAAGCAATATTTTCTTAACACGAAAATTTTGGATTTTTTTAGTCCTGCACAATTTTGACAAAGGTCGGCCCAAAGTTTCACCAGAAAATGGCATGATCAAAAAGGATATCTAAAAAATATCATGATTTCAGTTTTTTCCAGCACTACAAAAACTTGTAAAATATAACATCAGTTTTTTCCCTTTTCCGATCCCTCTAGTACGCATCATACACAAGGCATAAAAAGATTAGATGGTACTGGAGTATTATGCGGGCCCATCGCTATATACTGTACCAAGGAAACCAGTCACGAAACCTGTCAAACGGGCTGAGACCACTATACATAAATGATTGCAAAGCCGTGGTTTCTCAATGTGTTAGAATATTTAAACGACGGTTTTTTGGAGTTTAGGGGGGGGGAAGGTACCTAGGTTAGGTTACGTATTTAATATATGCTATGCTTTACCCCCCACCCCCACCCCACCCCCTAATGTGCCAATATATAGCCCAAATTTGTTTCTAAACAATTACATATATCCTATTTTATTCATTAGCATGAACCAAACTTGACTTCTTCGCGGTGCCCGCATAATGCACCAGTACCGATTAAATCACATAGAGAAAAGAATAAAACAACTTACTCAGATCGATCCTGCTCTTTATTGGTGATAATCCGATTTGACACAGAAAAGATGAGAGCTTTTGTTGCATTCTTTTCAACCTCTTGACCAGCTTTGAGTGCTAAGCACAAACTCTGGACGGAGGCTTCACAAAGACAATTCACAGCTGCTTGGGCTGAACAGTTCACTCTATCGCTTCGAATCGAACCTACAAAAGCAATTGATAACGATAAATTGATAAAGTCTAAAACCTACTGCGCCATTGGCACTAGACTGAAAACTATATGTCTTGAACAGTCTAGGAAAGTATAAACAAAATCAAATTGAATATTTGATATATAATGACATTAGTTGTTGAAAAACCCATCAGTTCAAGATTTTATTTCACTGCAGTTTTATTTTCATTTTCAATACTGTAAGAACTGGAAAAGAAAATGCTTGTAATATAATTACAAACATTGTAATGTAATATAAATTCGCGTTGACCAAGCTCTACTCAAATTTTTGTGACAATTCAAGTCTTTTTGCTTCTGGAATTTTACCTCTTGTTAAGAAGAATGACTTAAAAACAATGCGGATTAATTATTTTAGATTTTGCAAATTAATGTTATTTCTTCCACCTTGGACTAAAAACCCGGTGATTATTGATAAATTTCTTGTTCCTGATATTACTGTAAAACTGGAAGCACTAAACGGAAAGTTTTCAAATACCGCTTGTATCCGCTTTTCTCCGCACCATCACCTTATCAGGCTTTTCCAGTCGTAAGTTATTTTTCTTTAATTTGTTTATTTGTTTTTCTCTCTTTGGTCACTCCAAATTTTTTGGTATTGTAAAGAGTGAGTAAAAATCAAATAATAATAATAATAATGACAGCTTGTGTCCATATTTCTGTATGTTACTGCTTATTAGATTCTGCAAGTTGTGAGCTTTTTTTTCTCTCTTCTTCCTTTCCCCCTCCTTTTATGTTATTTCTCTTTTGTTTTAGTTTCTTTTAAATTGTATGTGTTACTCTGTAACTGGTATTCTTCAATTTCTATATTGATTTTCATTGCATTTTTATGTATTTTTCTTCGTGATACTCCACGTATTGTACCTCTGTATTGTGTGGGTTAGAAATAAATAATAGTAATAATAATAATAATTCATCGTCAGTGAAGCACAAAGCAAGCAGTAGGCTTTAGGTTTTTAGAGTTAAGGAAGGGGCAGTATCCAAGCTCTTGTTTGTAGGAAAACTATGTTCGTCTTGAACAATTTTAGAAAGAACTAATAAATTAAACTGAATATTTGATGCATAATGATATTAATTTCTGAAAGCTCATCAGTTCAAAATTTTACTGTAATTTTGATGTTTATTTTCAATATTAAGTACAAAAGAAAATATTTGTAATAAATTTCGCTTTCAGTAAAGCGCCATGACGCAGTAGGTTTTAGACTTTTACAGTGAGAGAAGAAGGTGATACCCAAACTCTAGTTTGTAGTGATTTTTCTTCGTTCTAAGCTTGATTTGCATATTCAATTGAAGTTTCACTCGTTTTAAGATTTATTTATTCATTTGTATTAGTATCTACTGTATATTTGCTTGCAGTGATTTTGTATTTAATTTATGTTCGTTTTTGGTTTCATTTATACATCAACAGCAAAATATTTTTTTTTTCCGTTTTTAGCTTGATTTGCCTATTGAATTTAATAATTACTCACTTTAAGGTTTATTTATTCATTTATATTATTACTTGTTGTATGTTTTTTTTGCTATGATTGTTTATTCAATTTCTGTTGATTTTGGGTTTAATTTATTTTTAATAGTAATTTCTCGTCGTTTTGAATTTGAATTATTGTAGGTATTTGTTTCTGCTGATATTGATTTTAATATGGGCTTCATGTTTCTTTGAAAAACTTCTTTTTCGGGCAGTTTTTTTTTTAATTAATTTTGGAAAATGCCCAACTTCCAAAAATGCTAGAAAATAATTTTTATTTTCTACGGGAAATTATCCCAGTAAATCAACCTGACACCCTAAATTTGCACTACAGCCTGACAAGCCAATTAGTGTGATCGGCACTAAAGACATTTACTCTTACTTTCAATCGTTATTATGTAGTTGACATTCAACAGCTACCTCCGTTAGATGTCCTGATAACACCTAGTCACATCTGGTTTAAACCTCAAGGAATTTGTATTTTTTAACATTTTTTATGTTTCGCAGCCTATTATGGCAGCCTATTTCTTCGCCACCATCTGTGGAACCAGCGGGGTATCGGTATGAAGAAAAAAATTGCGGTTATACAGCGGCTGTTACATCTGTTCTCTTCTATGCAGTTGAGACTTGGCCACTGAATGCGCTTCATCTCCATTGTATGAAAGTACTTGACCACCGCTGTGAAAAATCCTGAGGATTCGATAATCCGACAGAGTCTCAAATGCTGATATGCGTTACTGCTGCTGTAAAATCTAGCCTACAGCCATGATAGTTAAACATACAAGACTGCGTTGGCTTGGTCATGTCCTAAAAAGACCCAATAATCGCATCATCAAACAAATGCTTCTACATGCTCCTTTGCCAGATTAGCGCAGACATCCTGGCAGGCAATTGAAGGATTGCTTGGCAACAGCCAAAAACGACCTCGATACCATTGGTGGATTCCGAAAATTTGGCAGAAAGTGGGAGAACAGCTGGCTCCGGTTTGCTGAAGAGCTGGCATAAGATCGCAACAAAAGCGAGTCAACCATACGGAGTCTTCTAGATGCCGGGTGAGGCATCCATGTCTGATCACGCAGCAAGTACGAGTAATTTAGCATTAGTATTTTGGTATATTTGAACTTGCATTCTAATTTTATGTTGAATCTCCTCGTCATCGGCTTATCTAATTTTTGCACAGATTATAATTTTACAGGAACATAGGCTATCTGCATTTTACGATAATGCGGAAAAGTACGCTAATCATTGTCATTTTTTTGCTATCTGGAAAAATAAACAAAATTTTCATCAAGAAATATACTTAGGGAAAAGAAACGGCTAAGAAAAACAAAAGAATCTTACATTTTTTTTTTTACTTTCTTGGTGTTTTGGAGCCTACTTTTGCAGTCTACCTTGGTGTTTTATAGCTTATTCTTGAACTGGTATTTTAGCGTTACATTGAATCCCTTTATCACCGTCTTGTTAGATTTTTTCACTAACTAATTTTACAGGAAGAACACAGGTGAACTGTAAGAAAAATATACCAATCTACGGTAAATCATTAAAACAGCAATAATACTTATGATTAACTACGTTCTTACATAGGATTAAGGGGGTAATGATTCACTATTCAATTATTGTATCCATTTATTCATTACTAGCAGAAAACCTGTAAATGTTTTTTTTTGGGGGGGGGGTCTCATGACTTTCTAATGGAAGGGAGATTTCTACAATCACTCCTCTCTATATAGGCTTGTATATGTACATTAGTGATGATATATTCTATCAATTTGTTCACAACAACTTATCTTTAAACTTAGAACAAAATCGAGAATCGAGGACCCCTACTTTTTCTAACCCTCATTGAGTTTGGGTTTTGGTCCAGCTCTTAGTATACGGAAATGCATGGCTGTATCTTCTTTAATAATTATTTTACTGTTATATAAAGAGCCAAGATACAAATTTTAAAGTTCGCTATACGCATTTCTAGAAGAAACATTTTGACAATCTCCTGCTAAAATTTTTCCTATCCAAGTAGCACTTGAATTGAGATTACTTTTTGATTCTTTTAAATTGTAGGTCCATTTTTTTTTTGTTCCAAAGCCATGTTCTGACATACATATATTTTAAGACAACACTGATTAAGCATGCCAATATAAGAAATAGTAGGAAAATGGGGGGATTTAAAGCCAGTGAAAAGGGAAGGAAAATGCAAACATTTCGGCCAAGACTTCCACTCAGCCATCCTCAGTGCAAAAAAAAAAAGAAAAACAAAGGTAAAGAATCACCTTTTCACTTGGACACAGAGAGGGTGACTATTTTTACAATTCAAGTGAGAAGGTGATCTTGACAGAAAACAATAAAATGCGTCAAGCAAATCAACCAAGCGATGTCGTCACACAAAATCCAGCTGGTATGCTTGATTTAAAGCAAAATTCTCCAAATTCTTTTTTATGAAATTTTCCTATATAAATAAGAGGTATTCTATTGTCCATACATATTTTAGGTAAATATTTAAAAAAATATCAATAGTACATATTTACCGGAAGCCTTTCCTTTTTCTAAATTTAAAAAAAGTGTTCAGACCAGATAGGCGAAATATTTCAATTTTGATCCAAAAAGAAAAGAAACCGAAAATGTGCCCATGTGAGGACATACTTTTCAGTCATTGGACATCAAAGCCAACTGCCGATGTGAACTTTTGTCACAACCTAGCTTTAGTCATTTCACTAAAGATATTTTAATAGTGAGTCACAAACTGCATATCCAACCTACACGTAGAAAAAGGGAGGAGGACCTGGACACGTCACTGGGGAAAGGGTAATTATTTGAAATTCCATAATTTAAAAAGTTATAACTGGTCTATTTTTTACATTTTGAATAGCCCCCCCCCCCTCCTTTCTCAAGAAAATTCCAATGGGCGCCAACTGTCATCTCTCATTAAGTTAATGGTTGTTAAAGGGGCAACGATAAAAGCAATCCAATATTGAAAATACCCAAGATTTCAAACAAAATAGAAAGCCCGAATCCAAACTTAATTAGTCATTATATATGGCAGTGTTGTTTCACAGTCCTGATTCAATTATGGCTCAAAAAAATAATATTAAGGAATGACTTTTGGAAAAAAAAATAGGGGATGGATTGTAAGAAGCTTAATTAAATCATGAATAACAAAAACTTGAACTTCGAAGTAAATAAGCACATAAATACAAGGGCGGTATTCTTCTCCCCCCCCCCTTAGGGAAAGGAGGGTCGACGTTTCAGAACAGCATTTTGACAGAGAAGCAGTGCATTTATTTGAATAGAGACTCAGTTGACCCAATTGAAGTCTCTCAGAAGAGACTCAAATCTTCTGATAATGAGGGGGTTGCTACTTTATGTGCTCCTGTGGGCTTTGTGTTGCTAATCTTGAGGCCTTTAATCTCAAATATAAAGCAAGTCGAGAAGCATCTTAAAAATGGCGATGAAGTGTTCTATTTTATCGCTGAATTCAAGGGAAATGACAAAACAAAATTATTGAGTGGAAAAATCAAGTTAGGGAAACTAAGAAAAAAAGACACCATCTAAATCAGAGAACTAAAATCATTTGGATTAAATTATATTATCTAAGTACTAGACTTCAATATTTATGAAAAACTAGAGTAAACTAGCTATACTATTTGTTAAACAATGCTAGACCCCCCCCCCCTTCCCCCATCTCTGACATTTTTTTTCAGGAATGTGTATTTGTCTTGCATACTGTAGAATTTTATACTGGAAGAACTGAAGTTTGTTTAAGCTCATCCCAATGTGGAGATTTTTTCTAGGGCAAACGTTCGTGGGTAAAAATTTCACAGCCCTGTTAGTCTTGAAGATAGTGAATGTTTAATAGGAGAAGCTATTTTATAAGTATTTTTCTTTTTTTACTTAAGCTGGGTAGCGCAATATTTTCTGTAGTGCTAGGAGTTATTAATTCCTATTGCATCTTCATTTCTATTCATTCCTTTCATTCTTATTTTAATTACAGCAACATTTTCTGTGGTGCTAGAAGTTTTAAATTCCTACCACTTATTAATTTCTATTTATTGCTGTAAATACTATTTTAGTGTTAAAATATTAAAGACCAACATCAATTCTTTTTCATATTCTAATCTAGTTTTTCCGTTTCAGTTTCGTAGCTTTCCATTTATCACAGCTTTCTAATCATGACAGAGGATTTTTCTTTCTTTTTTATCTTTAAACGTTTTAAGATAAACATATGGAATGTAACGTCAATATTTAACAAAATTAAAAACATTAAACATTAAATTTTAAAAGTAAGTTTCGAAAAATTTCTCATCTATACCAGGGTTCTCTGATACAATGAATTTGGTAGCGTAATTTTCATCAAGATTTCATACCTTTTGGGGTGTTTCCCTTTTTTCTAAAACTAGCCAAATTTTCTCTGGCTTGTCACTTTTGATGAGTAATTGAAATTTTATAATTTTTATGTATTTAGCGTCACCATAAAAAACCTTTCAATACTACGAACTGTTTGATTCCTTAATTGAAACTGTCCAGTTTGTACTCCATTATAATACCAACGTAAAATGATTATTAAAGCACAATAAGCTTTAGAAAACATACAGGAAGAGCTTAAACTGGAGCCAAAGGAGTCAGCCTGACGTTCCAAAGCCACTAATATCGATGATGGAGCAATTAAAAAGTCTTTGAGGCTCCCAATGATGAAATTGTTAGAGCATCTAGGGAATTTATCAGCTAACTTTCCCAGAGCATCAAGACATGCCATGTGCAATGGAAGTTCAAACTGGGCCTTCGTCTGTATTCTTTCAACCAGCTTCATAGCAAGACTTTCAGCCGAGACTTCATCTGAAACTGCCCAGACCAATGCATCAATACAAGCTGCAATTAACTGCAAAAGAATAGATATCAAAGAAAATACTCAAAAGAATATAGAACCATAATAATAGATTTATTCATTTATTTTCATCAAATTACCAAAAAAAATGAAATCAGTTAAATAAACAAAGCCACTACTAGAGGGTTAAATGGCCTGTGCATAATGGCTCAACTAATTAAATAATTAACATCATCAACAACACAAAAATAAAGACAACAAAAAGATGAAGAAAAAAAAACTAAACTATGATCTCCATACGGAACTCGCTCTCACCCTGCAGCTCCATTCTTTTTCATGTCAACGCCATCTATGTTATATACAGAGTTATTGTAGCTGAGTTTGCATCTTTGCCCTTAATGGGATAATGCTTCTGCATTAATTTGAGGTTATTTCCATATTGATTTGTAAATTCTAAGTATAGATTTTTAGTTGAGTAGTTTTTGAGGGACCTTCTATAATTCTTAGTATAGGTCTTTCTCTCTGGTTATTATCGCCAGCGCCATCTTTTTTTTCATATACGACCAGGCCATCTATTGTGCTATCTTCATATAGCACTATCTTTGTTCCCACCTGTGTATATGTTTCTTCTGAATAAGTGAAGTCCTGTGGACTGCGTGGATCGCTTGGGACCAAGCAGAAGAGGGGAGAGAACCTGCCGGAAGCGCCTTATTGGTACCTGCCAGTTAATTGGCCATAAATTGCAGGGAAAAGGTGAGTAGGTCTCGACGCTTCCCTTGCTCCCGGTGATATCTTGCTAGTTAAGCTTCTCTTGCTTCTGGTGTTGTTAGGGGATTTGAATGCGTTCGACCAATAGGTCAATGCGTTTTGTGATAGATCTTTCTATAAGCTCCACGATTGTGCACTGTTTTCAAAAATAAGGTGGCATTGGTGCATCAAAAAACCAAGACAGCCCCCCTCTTGGATCTAGCGCGAATCTGATGCATAGCCAAACCCCCTCTCCGTACATCGCTGACCATAAGTAACCTGACTCTTAATGACGAAAGCAGCAACAGCGAAGTCTACCCTGAAGAAAACAGGAGTCAAACCTAAGTGGCTATGTGTGTCTTGCCACAAACATGTGACCTCAAACTCCGTGGAATGTCGCAAATGTAAGGAATGGACTCACGCGTTTTGTGCAGGAATTAGACTCACAAAAAGTTATATTCCGGATTCTAAATGGAATTGTGTTGTGTGTTCCCCGAAAGGTGAACCAGAAGGAGTAACTCCTGCTATGAAGAAGGACGTGCGGAAAACCAGGAGTGTAAAGAAAGCAGCGACCCAACCTACATGCCAATCAATTATATCCACCGCTAATGATGCAGTAATGGACAATTTGAATTCTGAAAACCTGCGTCAACCCACATCCGGTGTAACAACTCAAACTAAGGTAACTACTTTCTCAAATTGTTCAGCATTTGAAAATGGACGAGAAAAGCAGTCGGAAAAATTCGAAACTAGCACAGCAGTAACGAGGTGCTGTCTCTCCAAGGCGACGCTAGTACCATCTACTGAGGAAAATTTAATCACAGCGCTTGACCTTCACGGACTTGATAGGCGGCCGCACACGAAATTAACAAAAGCAAATCAGACGATAAATGTCTTTCCTGTCAGTGATTCAAATTTTGATTCGAGTTTTTCCCGTTTCTGGGAGAAAGAAATACTACGGCCGTCGACCCCGTTCGTGGAAAGCGACAGAAGGGAAACTGAAAACGCTTACCTTGCCCACTCTAACACGTTTGAATGTTCAAGAGCCTCCCCTCTGGCAGCAAGTTCGATGTTGTGGGATGACGCAGGAACAACGCCCTACGAGGTTCTACAGGCCCGTTCAAGGAAACCGGCTTTAGCGGACGAAAACCGTCTCTTATCGTCCGTCATTCACCACCCACCAAAATTCGATACTCAACTTGCGGAACCGCCTTTCAAAAACGGTGTCCCGGTCATAGCAAGCTTCAACTGCTCTAGTCTTAATGTTGATACCTCCGTTCGTAACCCAGAAGACTCTCTGGAATTTGCAATGATTAACGCTCTTACAGGAAGAATTGAGCAGCGGAATCAGACCATTCTCGATCAAAGGGCGCTGATAGCGCAGCTTTCTGCTTCCAACACGGTATACAAGCAACAAATACTTGAAATGACGGAAATGCTTCTAAAGAACAATCAATCGCAACTTGAAAACCGATCATTGGTCCAGCCTGAAAAGAAGAATGCGAGTACGATGACTGATCCTCATGAGACTATTATTGTCCGAAATGTCCTGCGATTAGTCAGTTCGACTCCAGGAGCACCAGCAGCAGAACAACCCAGCAACTCAGGCCGAGTTCCACTCAGAAATCCTGACATTGAAGAAGGCACGAGGGGAGCAGAACAAGACAGATCAGTCATTGTACTCAGTCAACCTGTCAAAACATTCCAAAATACGCAAACTGAGTGCATTTATTTTAAAAAAGGTCACTGCAGATGGGTCAACCAGTGTCGTTTCTCTCATCTCGTTGAGACTCCTCCAGTTTGCGAACATCACTCCGCTCAAGATGGTTGCCAAAACGCCAAGTCAGCTAAATGCAAAAAACTACATCCTGAAAAATTTAAAAGGTTTGCGAACGTGCGTTGCATCAAAGGACAACGATGCAACTCCCGTCACACAATCAAACTAGCACTAAGCCACCAGAAAATGAGATCGGACACGGAACAAACAAGTTCAAAAAACCATATGCACCCGAATCATCACCCATCGACAGTCAACAACTACAATCACTTCCGGACTCGCGTTTTCTACAGCAGTGGATTCTCTGGCATAGCAAACACCAACCACCAACCAGAATCATCAAAACCATGGACCTGCTTAAGACCCTCAACCGTCAACCAGAAGAGAGGAGGACCAGGAGAGAGAAAAACGAGTGGTACGAAAAACACAAGACCCAATCACCACCATCCAAATCGTATTTACCAAGAGCAAAGGACTTCCAGAACAAATCACACCCATACTTACCGACCTACCGTATCTCCCACCACTCTGCTAGAAACGCTGGTGTAGAAACAGAAAAACACGACCTGTTACAACGATCCATACTCAACCTTTACCACCCGAACCCACCACCTCCAAGTCTAACTTCAACTCTACCACAAACAGCAAACGCTCCTTCATACCTACCAAGTGATAATGAACATCAGTCCTGGATGACGTATTACAAGAAAGTCCCTCCGCCGGCACAGACAAGTAACTGTCACGCGGTAAGGACCCAAACCTCTGATCCTGTAAAAAGGAAATCAAGATTAAAGCGGAATCCAGAATTTCCCTCTATATTGCTGTCGAACGTCCAGTCAATAACAAACAAAATCGAGGAACTGGACATCTTAATGCGAGGTAAACAGATCGATATGGTCTGTCTTACCGAAACTCGGCTTACAAATAGCAGTGTACTCAGCCTCGATGGCTACAAAGCATACATATTACCTCGGAAGTCTGCAGACGAAAAAAAGAAGAAATCAGCCACGGTGGAGGAGTTGGTCTTATCTGCCGAAACGATACGCCCAGCCGAATACTCGATCCTCCAATACCCAAATCCCCAGAACTCGAAGTGCTATGGGTCTGGGTAAGACCACGCTTCCTACCAAGGGGATTGTCATCCCTAATCTTTGGAGTCGTCTACTACCCACCCAAAGCCCCATTCCGGAAGACTGTAGTCAACTATCTACAATACTCTACCGGCCACCTTCGGAGTAAATATCCCTTTGCCGGAATTGTGATATGCGGAAATTTCAATGATATTAAGCCTTCCTGGATAAAGTCCAGCCTATCACTGAAACAAGTGGTGAAGTCTCTAATCCGCGGCAGTAACCTACTTGGCATGGTCTTCACTAACCTCGAACAGTACTACAACGAGCCAGAAATCACAGCAAGCATTGGCTTAAGTGATCACCCGACAGTGACCTGGAGACCGACGCATTCGTCACGGCGAAAGGTAATTAAACAAACAGTAACCTATCGACCGATCAGGGATGAACAAATCCCAGCCTTTAAGGGAAAGCTAATATTGCAGAACTGGACCTATATTCACAGACTACCGTCCACTGAAGACATGACAAAGACCTTCTGCGACCAACTTCATAAAATGTTCGAAGAGAATTTTCCAGAAAAGAAACGGTTAGTAGGAAAGTAAATAAAACCCTGGATCACGCCAGATATAAAAGAGCTTATCCTAAGGCGGGATAACTTGTACAACTCTAACAGAGCAGAGTCCAACAAGTTGCGAAATATAGTGGTGAGAGAGATAAAGTATGCAAGGAAGCAGCACGGCCGCTTGACTGTACAGAAGCTTCTATCTTCCGATTCTAAAAAGTTTCATAGCACGGTTCAGAACATTTTTGGCCGAAAGCAGAAAAACGTTGAACGAAGAAACGAAAAAGGGGAGAAACTTACCGCTAACGCGATTAACGACCACTTTGTTACATATCTGTACAAAGTACCCTGGTCATACATCACTTCCCGACCTTCCAAGCATTACTGAAATCCCTGTCATTGAAGCAGAAACCATCCAGACCGCTTTCTTAAAACTGGACGCATCCAAGGCCTCATTTCCTAGAGAACTGCCGATCAAACTGATCAAAGCATGCAGCAACGAGCTTGCGGTACCGTTTACTGCCGTAGTAAACCAATGCCTGAGTGAGGGAACCTTCCCGACACGATTCAAAACTGCTGTGGTCATTCCTATACCGAAAAAATCATTCGTCGAATCTGCAAATGACTTAAGACCCATCTCAAAGACATCGATTTTCTCAAAAGTCCTGGAAGGAATTGTCTTCAAATGGCTTTTCGAAGATATTAGGGAAAATCTTGATCCTCAGCAGTACGGCTTTCGTCCAGGTCATAGTACTGTGCATTACCTGATCCGCCTCATCAGAGACATCCTGGAACATCTGGAGATTGACGGTGCTTATATTGACTGCATCATCGCGGACTTCGTGAAAGCGTTCGATTTACTCGACCACTCAGTTGTTATTAACGAAGCAACTTACCTTGGAGTTAGACAAATTGTCTACAGAATTTTTGGCAGTTTCCTGATGAATCGCAAACAGACATCACAACTTCCCACTAGCGAAACATCAAACACCAGGAAGCTAACCTACGGTGCAGCACACGGGTCGAAGTTAGGCCCTTTAGCCTTCCTTATTGTGATCAACAAACTTTTGCGCGAAATTATGGAACGCTAAAAATTCGCTGACGATCTCTCCACCCTCCTCCTCAGACCCAATCCTAACAGTAATGCGAAAAATCGAGGATGAAGCAAACCAAATGAAACTTACACTCAGCCAGGAAAAAACAGTCCTATTTAGGGTTAATTTCCTTAAACGGCCAGTTCCAGACCCGCGGTGGGCCGAAGGCTGTAAAAACGGTGAAGATCCTGGGTGTCCACCTGGATGCCGATCTGAAATCGAATACCCACATATCATCAATCGTCTCGAAGACCGCCTTCCTCCTAAGATCTTTTGCCTACCTTCGCCGCTTTGGGATGAAAACTGAGATCATGGTTGTATGCTACAAATGCTACATTAGACCGCTCACTGAATATGACTGCCCAGTGTGGCAGAGCGCACTGGCCATAGATCAAAGCGACAAAATTGAAGGATTGCAGAAAAGGGCCTGCAGAATAATACTGGGGATTAGTTACGTTGACTATGAGATGAGCCTCAAAGTTCTGAAGTTGGAGTCCCTCAAAGAGAGAAGGCACACACTGGTCATGGACTTCAGTCGAAAAGTCCTCGACTCTGAAACACACCGCGATCTACTTCCGGATTTTGAGGCGCGCCTAACTCAACATTCTACGAGGCTCAGAGAAATAACGAAAAACTCAGCAAAGCTGGAACGACCGCCGATCCACTCATCCGAGGGCTACCTGAAGTCATTTGGTTCATACTTCGTAAAGCGCTACAATGGTGACCCAGAAAACTTGTAAATAAATCAAGTTTGAATAATTTAATTTTGTAAGTGTTTTTAAATTGTTTGACTTCCGCTGTTATTTTTGTTGTTAACAAGAATATTAAGGGAAAAATAAAGTGAATTTGAAAAATTTAATCGAGTTACTATAAAGGTAGTAAACTCGAAGTAACAACGAGTTACTACGACGGATAACTTCTCCTGATTGTGTAGGAATACAAGGATTGTGTTGCTGCTCATGACTAGAGTATAAAAGAAACTCCGTTTTCGTAGGGTTTACCTTTAGGCCCTTCAAGAGAAAGACTCCCAGCTATATTTCACGTCATCGAATATATGGCGCAGATGAAAATAACTGGGCTGAGGACCGAGCCCTGGCGTAAACCTCGGCTTATCGGTATCATATTGGACAGCTGAGCCTTAAGTTTCCCATCCTAATAAACTTGCCCCAAATCAACCTGGATAAACAAATGTAAATACCAATCCCTAAAACACGCACAATTCCAGTATCAACACCGAACTCAATTAGTGCAAGTAAAAATTGATACAAAACCGAGTCGAACGCGGCTGCGATATCTACGCTACACATGTAAAGTAAGGTAGGGGTGTAATCGAAATGGCGTAATATTTTCCTTACAAGTCGGTGAGCAGATGCGCAACCACAGTAAGCCTGGAAACCGAACTCCTTATCTTCAACCAGATATTTACTAATCAAATGAGACACTAAAACGCGCTCGAATACTCTACTAATCACGGAAGACATTATAATTGGCCTGTGTGAAGAGCATTTGGACTTATCTCCACTCTTTTTTGGGACGTTTGTTGTTTTACCAGAGCAAAACACATTAGCTATCATCCCTAAATTAAGGCACATTAAGAACAAAAGAGACAGATACTCACAAAGCAATGGTGAGCTAAGTTTCAGATGGTCAGAACCTATCCCGTCAGTACCACACGTTTTCCCATACTTCAGGCGTTTAACTCCAATGTAAATATCAGAAGCTTTAATATTTACGGTTGATCGGTTAAGTTTAGATGAATTAAGAACTTGTCGCAAATTTTGCTTCAGATTTGGCATTAAGGGACTCGTCACGATTACCCAAAATTTGGTTGCAATGGCTAACCCAATCACTCTCTGAAATTAGATGGCCCTATTTCATAGGGAGTGGGGATGACTGATTTAAAATGCGCCACAATTTTATCGGATTGTCTCTAACTTCACGGGAAGCCTTTTCAACATTTTAAGCACGAGTCTCGTCCACAACACTTTGTAATCATTTTTAGCATCTCGGAAATCACGTAACAAAGGTCCACTACGGGGTCTATCGCAATCGCGCCAAAGTCGATACCATAATTTGGCCTTGCATTTCGCACGCTTCACACAAGGATTGTCCCAATCTCTTTTGCGCGTGCCAATACGAACACGGGGAAACGGTACTGAATTTACCTCAGCATATACGCATAGACTGTTTCGGTACAGAAAATATTGAGGGCTACACGATCTTTTTCTCACTCAAATGCTAGTAATCGAAATGGCCCTTTTCTCCTACATAGTATAAAGTCCAGGTAACTTTGGTATATGGCGGAGTTAAATTTTTTCCATTCGTGTCTTTTGCGCCACTTGTGTTCAGGATGACTAGGGAATAGAGTCTGGAACGGAACTGACAGCTGGATTCCGAGGTGATTACTACATGTAGCTTCATCGTCGATAACCGCTGAGCTACCTCTTGTGTCGAAATTCACAAAGAAATAGTCTATGTCAGAAGTTGAGCCTAATGCTTGTAGAATGAACGTAAACTGATTGTCTTAATGCACGTGAGTATAAGACAGGGGAAGACTAGGTTGAAGTATGGAAACAAGTCTATCATTTTGTGGGCTACAATTAAAGTCCCCACATGTTACTATCTTGTTGCTCTGAAGCTTCGCAAAGAATCTGCTAAGATGCGAACAAGCTCGGCTGAATTTGGCTTCAGTGTTGGTTTCGGCAAAACCAGTGTTGGTTTCTGTAGTTTGTTGGCAAATAAACATTCACGAGAACAAGGCTTTGTGTACAGGCAAACTCCACAGCCATAAAAAAACTCACAGGCATCAAGCAACGACCCGTTCAGATAATTACTGGCAATGACAGCAAGGCCTCCACTTGGACGACCCATTGCCGAGGACCACGTGGCAGGGTGAAATAGGTAGGTCTTATTTGGCACTCGATGAAAGATATTTATATTTTCACTCGTAAGTAGGTGTTCTTGGACGCATACAATGCCAAGCTTCAAGATACAGTCAAAAAGGAATTGTAACTTAGCCGAGCTGTGCCCTTATATGTTACGAGAATATCGATAAACTTGCCGCCATTATTTACTTGCTTTGACGATCGCTTTTAGAGCAGAACAACGAAGGCTAAATGCAGGGTGATCTCCACCGCACCTGGCACATTTCACAAAATTGGCAGAGCATGGGCTACTCTTTGACGTTTCGTAGTTTATAAGTACAGACAGCACATTTTGGTTCGGATTCAGTACAGTCCTTTGCAATATGGTCAAGCGACTGACATTTATAGCAACATTTTGGCACAAATTGAAAGTGTTCGATTCTGAAGGACATGAAGCCCATTTTTATAGCCCTTATATGCTAGCTTATCCGTATTCATAGTATGATAAGAATGGTAATCAGAATTAGTAAAAATTATATCCACGAAATAGGCTGGCGCAACACCATTCAAACATTACTGCACCAGCGTTAATAATTGGAGATCCTGTAGCTGACCAACACTCGAAATTTTTAAATGATAATAAAGAACATATATAGAAAAAAAAATTACAGAAAAGAAGATACATGATGAAAAGAATATTCGCTGCAAATACTGCTCATCCGCTGCACTCCATTCAAATTTTCACCCTTTGAAATACCACTTTCTTTCAATCTGTTCTTATAATCTCTTCCCATCCCCAAACATATAAAAATTGTGGGTACGGCCCTGGGTTAGAAAGCTACGAGTACAACTATTGGCACTCTATTGTCCTCCATTCTTACAATGGGACCTAATTGTCTCAATCTTTCTTTGAGTAGAGATCAAGACCATGAGACGAGACGACATTTTTTGAACAGGTTCTTGCTTCATTTAGTCATTCTAATGGGTACCTAAAATTATCCTTAGAAAGTTCTTCATCATTTGACGCTACTAAAATGGGACTTAACTACCCTAGGATTTCTTTTCTTATTAGAGAAGGCTTTCTGAAAGTGCCAGGGACAGTGAAAATAAAATCTTATTATTTCAAATAATTAAGCAGAAATTTATAGAACCATATGTGTTATGGGGAAAAATGGAAAAATGGGAACCCAATTTTTAATGAAAAAGAGCTTCATATGCAGTTAAGCAGTTTAGGTAGTAGCCGGCACAAAATACCACAAAACAAAAAAAGTGAACGTCAGTTGAAAATTAGCCAAAAATGAGCATAAGGCACCAAATAGTAAGTGTTTAAAATAAAAATTCCTAATGGAAAGACCAAAATTCATGAAAAATCCATTAAATCCAGCAGTCTTCAAGTGCGTAAGCAAAATTAGAAACAGAATTATTTGAGCAGAACTTCTCTTAAAGCTGAACTAAGCAAAATTTCGGCAAGAATGAGACACAACTCATTTTAAAATTGTTATTTTGTCAAATAAACACTTAAATCGCTATTCACATTGGAATAAAAATCAAACACTAAATCTTAGACAATGAATCGAGGCACATAAATAGGGTTGCGCAAGTAATTAAATAAAAATCTTAAGTTTAAACAAAAAATTCATTGGAAATTAATTCAAACTTGTTTTAATTAAATGCTCAGTGAAATTTCAGCAAAAATGAAATACAATTCATTTCAAAATTGTCATTTTAATTGTAAATTATCTCTTAAAACCAATACTTACTCTCGAATAAAAATTGTTGCTAACCGGTACACTCAACCCTGGACATTTATTTGTCATATGGAAATTGATTTACACATTTATTTAAAATAAAAACTTCAAAACGCAAAAATCTGTTGAAAATAAGTAAAAACAATATTTAAAATCTTCAACTGCACAAGCAAAATTAGGAATAAAGCCAGGGACGTATCCAGGGGAAGAACTGAGTTTGACCCCCCCCCCCCAACTATTTCTTCGGCTCGTAAACTGGTCGTAAAATGCAGGTGAAAAGACTAATTCTACAAAAAAACAAAAAGTATCCGACTCGTAAATTGGTCTTTAAAATGCAGATAAAAAACTTACCCCCCCCCCCCTTACGGAACAAAAATCCCGGATACGGTCCTAATTACTTGTCCAATAAACACTTAAATCTATCATAAACACTAATCATCATGGAAAAAAATTTTGAATAAGAACTAGAATCAAAACTATTTGAGCAGAATTTTTCACTAAGCAGCACTTTGCAAAACTCTAGAAAAACTGAAGTATAATTTATTTTTAAGATGTCACTTTAATTTTCCAATAAACGCTGAAAATCATTCATAAACACTATTTTTCATGGAATAAAACTGTAATAAAATGAAATGAAAATTGGAATAAAAACGGAATATAAATGGTTGCTTACTTGGACGTTTAACTTGTACCGATCCACGGGAGATTTTGCTTCACCATCACAACGGTTTTCTCGACTAAGCTCGGCGGATCCACTTTTGAACAAATCACCCACAAATTGGTAAACATTCTTTAGAAAGCTTGCAGGCAAGTCTAAAAAGAAGGGCTAATTATCTACAAATAATAGTGTTATATAAGATACTGGAACAATATAGTGGTCGGGAACCACCGTCAGGTCTTGAAATTCTTACGCTTTTTCTCACATATTAACATATTAACGAGAGAAGCCTATGGCTTATTCCGTTTTTGTTTAAAATAAAATAAATAAACATCTCGTACAGTTTGACCAAGATTTTTGTTTTTCTTGGTCCAGTAAGGATGAAAAATGTTGCTGTAAGTTATAAATTCGATTTTGTAAACTTGCTTGTTTTGTTGCCCTTGCTAGTTTTGTGACCCATTGGTAATATTTTTTTTTTTTTTTTATTCGGTAAAGCTGTAACACTTTGTCTCTTTGACATGCCAACTAAGCCCTGACTATGATTTTAGGTTAATACTCATTTCGAAATTCCTATGTTTCTCTGACTAGTAAATTGCTCTCAAAAATGCAGGTAAAAACACCCTTAACCCCCTCCACTGCCAAAAAAAAGTTAATTGGGTTACAAAATATTTCAAGATTTCCCTTCTGCCCTCTCCCCCAAGTGAAGAACTCAGGTCCACCTGACCTGCCAACACTCTGAAAGTTTCAACTTAATCCTCACTGCCATTCTTAGGCTGTTCGCTCCTTCCCCTCCCCAGCATAAAAACCGAATTCTCCTTGACCTTTTTCATCTTTCACCTTTCAACCTTTTCCTCCACCTTTCCCCAATAATAGCCGACAGTTACAATCTGATCACCCCAAGCCATTCCCGAGATAGGAAAGCCGTAGAAAGCATTCTTTCTAAATTTAAAAAAAAAAAGTCTAAAAAAATCCAGGTAAAAAAAGATCAATTTATCTAAAAATAACTTTCTTATATAAGATAATGCGCCTGAAACCGGACTGCTACCTTGCTTCACCGACACTATCTTACTGTTCTTATACCTGTTACCAGGATACTTACGTGTACATGTTACCTGTTTGCCAGCAATACAACGATGAACTTCCTGAAAATGCTCTGCAAAGTTTTGAAAATCAATTTTATTTCATTTATTATTACTTATTTATTTTTTTATTAATTTATTATTATATTGCGTGTTATATATTCTTGTCGTGTGACGAGCATTACTAGCCGTATTATGGCAATAAAAAGTATTTATTTATTTTATTCTAGGTTAACATTCATTTTAAGCGTTTTAGGCTGACTTTCAAGCTTGAGGAATTGTCTCATTATGTTTAATTAAATATTTTAAATTTGATATTTGTGCAATCCCTCACTAGCTCACTTAATATGCTGCATGATGGCTTGACCAAGCTGATTGTCTCTATTGATTGGCCATGTTTTAGAAAAATCTAAGAATAACTTGCCAAGGGCACGCTGCAGTTTCTGTTAAAAAGCCAGCTTATCACTCGCACGTGTACGCTCTTAAAATGTTATAAGAAAAGTCTAGATCTGTCTAGCCCTTTAGTTTTCTTTAGCGTTTCTTAGTGAAGCCTAACATGCTGGAAAGGTGTAACGTCTTTCTAGCTAAAAACGGCCCTATTTCCTTTACAAAGCCTTCTTTTACACCAGGTTTCGACTTAAGGATTCTTTCTGGATTAACACTCGCTTGAAAGTTCCTTGTGTTGACGATTTTAAATTTTAGAGTTTGACTCAATAAAACTTATTATTTTCAATACTGTATTTCTGGAAGACAAAGAATTAGGCTCATCGAATACGAATTTTTATGCTCTTTGGCGGTTTTGCTAAACGAATTTCATAATTTGAGAGTCACAGTTTTTACAAATTTAAAATCTTTGCTCAGGCATAATGTGCACATTATTTCCACACGTCTACGATCTTCAAAAGCTAAAAAAGAATACTAATTATGCCCACCCTTAAATTAAGCTTTTGTGGGTGTTGATAAGTGGTTCAGTAATTACATCTATTTTAAGTTACTATTGTTTGTGTAGAAGTTGTGTAGAAGTTTCTAAATTTGCAGTGTCGGTGCTTGACGGTGGTACACAACATTTATTGAATATTAGCTACCTTTATTTTAAGTCGAATCGTGTTTTAGCTGCTAGTAGCTGGTGCATTACCTTTATGCTTAATCAAAATTTGAAAATTTAGTCTTGAGTCTGTAGTTCATTCAATGCTAGCTAAAATTTATCTTGAAACCTTTTTAAGCCTCATTTACTAAATGAATAAAAGGATTCTCAATCAGCCCCAAAGGAGGTTCCAAGTGAGCCACTGCACCCTCCAAAATACAATTTTCTGCTTAAGAATCTTCTTTTTTATTAATTTTTAGCACAATTTTTTGTTTTGTTTTTCTGCTGAAGAACCAAAATACTGGATTTTAATTGTAATTTAGCACAAAATTTTTGAGTAATGTTATTTATCAACAGTAGTTTTATGAAAAACATTTTAAATAACAGTTTTATTAATAGAATTTCGGGTGGATGAACAGGGGTATTATGATTAACATGAATTAAAATCGGCGCTATTTGTATTCTTGTAAAGGCCGTAATCATCTTGTAGATACCCTTGAATATACACCTATCTTATTTCCCTATTTTATAAGAGGAATCTTTTTATATTATATTTTGTTCTTACGGTTTTGTTTTTTAAATATTCTTTTTTTTAACTTTTTTATTTTTTTTTTTTTTTTTTTTATGTTTGTTTTTTTTTTGGGGAGCATTTTTTTTTTTTTTTGCTTTTTTTACTGTTCAATTATTTTCCTCGGCCAATCTACACTAGAGACTGTTCAGTAAAGAACCTACACCCAAAGGAGGCAAGATATTTATATCATGTGATTCATTACTCTCAGAGCTACCCAATCACCGAGTAAGAATTAGGATATTACTTAGACTTTTTCTTGGAAAAGGACCTAAATTTGTTTCAACAGTTTTTTAACTGATACTTGGCGTATTTTCCGCCAAAAAATCCCAAAAAACCGGATTAAAAGTGGACACTAGAGAGCATTTTCACAGTAAAAGAAGTCCTATCATGGTAGCAGTGTTAAATGTTGCCTAGTAAAGAACAAACATAAAGACGGTCAATAGAAACCCAAATTTTTAACACGTTAAAAAAGATGTATAGTGACAAAACATTTCCATTTCTAGCTGATTCATGAATGGTTACAATTATTTGATTAGTCTTAATAGTAAAAGCTTGTTGCAAAACCGAAAACAGCGAATCAGAAAACAGAAAAACAGAAACGCTCCAAAAATAGCGTCAGATCGAAACAAAAAAGTATACCATTAAATCACCATTGCCGACAACCATATCTAGGAAACTTACAGCCCCCACTTTTATCAATAAGAAAAACCTCTTTTTGTATAGGTAGCACCAAAGTGTCCTCTTACTAATATTATTTGAAAAAAACTACGTTTTCTAAAGAGTTAAAGAGGCTGAGTTACAAGGTCGAACCTTAAAACGTAAAGGGATTAGGAGGCACAGTTGGGGGGCTACCGCCCCCCAAACCCCCCACTTTCGCAGCCTTTTAATTAAAAAAAATAGGTTTTTTAAACTGAAAGTAAGGAGCGACATTAAATCTTAAAACGACCAGAAATTATTCCGTATATGAAAGGGGCTGTGCCCTCCTCAACGCCTCGCTCTTTACGCTAAAGTTTTATTGTTTAAAAAAAAGAGTTGTGAGAAAGTCAAACTTTAGCGTAAAGAGCGAGGCGTTGAGGAGGGCACAACCCCTTTCATATACGGAATAATTTCTGTTCGTTTTAAGATTTACAAAATGCGATTATCGCTGTCTCTCTGCGACCGCTACGACCGGAAATCGCTTGCGGGCTCTTATAGGAAAACGAGCCCGCGTTTTCGCGGGCTCTTATAGGAAAACGATAAGAGCCCGCTTATAGCGGGTTCTTATAGGAAAACGAGGTTTTTCGTAAATGTAAATTCGGGGGATAATTTTTTAGACCTGAAAATATCAAAAGGCCCTAACAGGTCGAATTCTGCTTCGAATGAGTCCTCATTCACCCGGATCAGTTGCCAACTGTGGCCTGTAGGCGTGGCTAAGAAAAAAAATTTGAACTTTAAGTGGCTATATTTGGCTATAAACAGGGAAGGAGTGATCGGATTGAGCTGAAATTTCGAGGATAAGCTCCCGGGCCCTAGGAAAGCTTAACCTCTAAATTTCAGCCCAATCGGACAACGTTAAAGGGGGACTGTGGTGGGAGGGTCGAAACTTCCGGCCCAGTTTACCCCATGAAGGTAAAGTCGGAGGAGGATGAAATTTTGCACGTTTCTTAGTTTCAGCTTGGGCTAAAAAATGCGATCACCGCCGTCTCTCTGCGACCTCTAGGACCTGAAATCGCTTAACATTGTGGTGGGTCGCCTCTTTATAGAGGCACAAGTGTGCCTCCTTGATACTTACTAATATCCATAGAAATAAGGGATGATCAAGATTTTTGGTTTGACTCATGACGGACACTGTCGACTGGACTTGTATGCAAAAGAGGGGACTGAATTTGCTTGGACTCACAGGCGAGCAAGTGACCTAAGCCTAATAGTCTTACCCGCTTAGAGTATCAGGCGGACTACCGTGTTTTAAAATTGACACATGACAGAGTGGATCTAGGGAAGAGAGACCAATAGTTTTGAGCTTTGAACAATAATTAATTTACCATAATGGTTTTACCTGGTTTGCTATGCAGAATTTCCCGAAAACATCCAATGACAGCTAAATTCACAGTTTCGCTAACAGATCGATAAGGATAGTTGTCAACTATTTTACTATTATAAAATGCACTAGATGCCTCGTCTAAATTTGTCTGGAATTCGGTGTTAGATAGTCTTTTCAAATTGTCGAATAATTCCTGAAATACACATTACACATATAGGACGCATATAGAGTATATTTAAGAGCCATTTAAAAATCAATTAGCATCCAAGAGCAGGACCTTGCCCGATTATACGTTCTCTTCAGAAGCACATTATTCTGTAGATCTATAACTTCTCTAAAAGACATCCATAGAAATTAAATTAAAAAGCACTTAGTTTCTAGAAAAAAATTAAAACGCCAAGTTAAAACTTAAAACAAGGAGATGGTACCATTGCAACGGGTTTATATTGTGAACCATTTCCAAGCTATTTTGGGGTTGCCTCTTTTCTGGATATAAACTAGGCTTCCGTTATCAACATTTCATTACGCCGGATTTTTGTTAAGAGGGGACTTAGTCCTAGGGGGCAGACAAAAATGAAAAGAGATTTGGGAAAGGTAGTTGGTGATAGGAGGTTGTTGGCTAAAGAGCTTAGCTTAGGAGTATAAGTTACTTAAAGAGTGGAAGCTGGCGGTAGCGTGGACAAAAAAAAATCATCAACACTATCTAGCGTTGAACGTCTCTTTTTCGGTACAATAATAAGGCAAAATTAAAGTAATTAGTGTAATTGACGAAACTAGTGTAGTAATTAGTGTCTAATCTCATTTTCCGAAAAAAAAACACAATTAAGAAGCTTTGAAGAAATGCAAAACGCTAAATGGCGTCAATTACTTTTTTTTATCAACACTAGCGCAAGTTTCGACTTTTAGAAGTTACCAATATTCATTGGTCCAAACTTCGAAAAAGCAATTCTTTTAAGGTTAAAATCTTTGTTCTTTTCTAATCCTTGTTTAGTGTTAATTTAATTTTTTTACTCTCAGTTACAGGTTTTTGTATCTATCTTATTACAGTTTATATATGCTATAGTTTTTTTTACACAATCACTAAAGTCTGATATCTGCAGGTTACACTAGTTATCTCTCCAAATTCTGTTTTACCTGGTTAAACGGTGAATGCGAAAGACCACCCCTCTTAGCCCACCACTCTTTACGCTAAAGTCGAACTTGGAGTCTTGTAAAACCACATTTTAATATGGTACATGTAGCCTTTTGGTAGTTGCTAGTGCTTTGTTAATCCCTTCTCATAATCAACACAATAGTGTCTACTACACAAAGAGGGTTATCTCCTATTCCCTCACCACTCATCATGCAGAACGGATGATCATACAATGTTGGGGGAGGTTTTCTTTAGTCGCAACTTCCGAGATCTAGTCCCCTGTATAAGTAAAAAAATAAATAAATAAATAAAACTGATCGGAGGGCACCCAACCATCCTTTCTTCGCCCACTGTGTCCCGCAGGCACCCCTACACGACAGTGAATCAAAATTTCAAACAAACCTTTTTGACCAGAATAGTTGAAAAGGTCAAAAGAGCGTTTTTCAGGTAAAATGATGCAAACATGTGACGCAAGTCATGCAAATAGCCCATTTCAAAACGAAGCCTTCACATATGACGCCACCCTCTCTACTCAAACTTCGAAGATACTCGCATTTTGTACCTTTGCCACCTCTTGATTATTCAAATTATTTAGAGAACGGTCCAAAATAACTACATATCAACCATTAAAATTAATTGAACTGATAAATTAAGTTATAACTTGAAATTTAAGAAAATTTAGATTTACAAAAAACATCCAAAGTATAAAACAATTTGGCTCTGTGGAAAGCATCTAGCATTACAACTGCGGTGATTCCTGCTGTCACATGCTAATCTTGCCATGACTACTTCTACTACCGCTACTCAAATCAAGACTATTCCAAAAATAATCGTTCTTAACCTAAGTATTCCCAGTACGACAGCAGCCCCTTCTACAATTAATCTTACCATGACAGCTCTATCCCGACTACTCCCTGGCAGAACTACTACTATAACGTATCTAGTCTTAATTAACAACAACTACTATCAACTGCCACAACTTCTGGTACTACCATAACTGATCCTAGCAGGCCGAATTCTTCCACCGCTACTTGGATCATGGCTACTCCCAAAGCAGCCGTCCCCATTATAAAAAATACGAACGCGGCTCCTAATCTTTATGCAATCGTTAAAACGATTTACCTACCACACCAGCTCTTATACCAACTACTGTCATCCTGTCTCTACAATCAACTAGAATTAACTACTATCAACTGCCACAACTCGTGCTGCTACCAAACCTACCCCTACGACAACTACTTCTACCACCGCTACTCAAATCATGACTACTCCGAAAACGACGGTCCACAAATATTGTTAACACGACTCCAAATCTTTCTATAATTAATCCTACGAGAACAATTCTTACCCCAAGAACACAGCAGCTCCTACTCGGACTTCTACCAACAAAACAACTATTATGGCGTTTCAAGTATTATTTAACATTTTTTTTTTACTATCACTAATCATTCTCATTAGCCATCATTACTACAATAGATATATAAAAAAAAAAAAACGTCAACATAAATAAAATTAAATATAAAAACAAAATTGTTCCACGAAAAGTAAAGAACGAATTTGAAACTTATATTTGTAGTAAAGCTGAAGTGGTTCGCTATTCCGAAATTATGTTTCTTCAACATTTTCGGATTCATCAGTAACACGATATGACATATAAAAATTTCTTATGCTAAAATTTCTTACAGTCGTGAGAGATTCAGTCAACCGGTTTTTGGTCTGCTTTATGCCAGTTTTTGTTCATCCTCGGTAAATTATCTTAGCGGAGTTTTTAATATTTTCAGCGGGAAAAAAAGATCTTAAATTTCTGCAATTAAGTTATCTAAACACAATAAATTCGTTATGTATTTACCACGATAATTTATTACTACAAAAATTGTAAATCTACTACTGCTACTACTACTACTAACAACTCAGTGCAGCACCAAGCCACCTGAGGCCAACACAGCTATGCACGCTCCTACTCCACCCCATTCTATCCAAAACCTTCTTCTTTACACCCTCCCAGAAAGTTCCCATTTCCCTTTAATCTTTCCTTACCACATCCTCCCAACCCAACCAGGGACGGACTGCTTTTCTTTTGGCACTAGACGGTTGGCGGAAAAGGAGATATTTTGGTAGAACCTACCTTAGTCATCTCAACCTTTCTCTTATTATAGCCCTAGAAAGCGAGATTGAGCCACACTTTTCGTACAGCTTACCGTATGAATACGGTCAGTCAATCGGGGACCCAAAATAATCCGTAGGTAATTTCTCTGGAAAACATCTAGCGAATCTTCCTGCGTTTTTCGGAACACCCATGCTTCGGAACCAAGCTTGACAACTGCCATGACTGTAGCTTCTAATATTCTAATCTTTATTTGCAGACTTATCTTCTTATCCTTCCAAACTTTTTTCAACTGTGAAAAGACAACCTGGGCCTTGGCTATTCTACTTTTAATATCTTCACTGCACCCGCCGTCTTTACTAATAACACTACCTAGGTAAGTGAAGCTGTCCGCTTGATCGATCTTCTCGTTACCCAACATCACCTTTTCATCTTTATTTATTCCTAGCCTTAGCGACTTAGTCTTCTTAACATTAATTTTCAAACCTGTTCTTGTACCCTGAATTCGTAAAACCTCCAAAAGTTCATTCATTTTGCTAACATTTTCATCTAGTGTGCTTAAATCATCAGCATAATCTAAGTCCAGAAGAGTTTTAATTCTCTATTTGATTCTATGTTCTCCCATTGCCTTTCCTTCGCTCCTTAAGACAGAGTCTATCAAAATGATCTATATAAATCGGGATAGAACACAATCCTACTTAACTCCTGATTTAATAATAAAAAAACAGCTGCTAACCTCATTTTCTACCTTAACCGCAGCAATGTGATTCTCCTACGTAGCACTAATCACTTTAATGTATTCTTCTGCTATTCCATGCAAGGATAAGGACCTTTGCTTAGGCTCTTCTATCAGCTGAATCAAACGCTTACTCATAATCTATAAAACTGAGGACTAAGGGTGTTAATCTAAGAGTAAAAATTTGGTCAACACATCCTCTACCCTTCCTGAAACCACACAATTCTTCTCTTAAAAATTTACCTACAGCATCTCTAAGTCTAAAAAGTATCATCATACTAAGTTATTTTCTACCTAGAGAAATCGGGCCAATGCCTCTATAATTACCACACTCAGTCTTATCACCTTTATTATAAAGAGGTTTAATTAGTTTTCTTAAAATCCCTTTTCAAAAAAATATTCATAATCTTCAGTAGCTTATTTCTAACCCCATAGCCATCATATTTAAGGAAATCATTTACCACACAATCAGCACCTGGGGTCTTATATTTGCTAATCCTTTTATTACTGTCATTAATTCTTCCTCGAAAAATAAATCTCCCTTCACATCCAAAGTGTCATAAACATTTTCATTCTTCTCTATATCTTTTCTTGTAACTCTATCCCAGTTCAGGACATTCTCAAAATGTTCTGCTCGTCTCTCTTTAACTCTTTCCTTATCACTAATTGTGGCCGTGTTCCTGTCTTTAACTGGGACAAGTTCAGATTGATTATTCCCTCTCAATTTATTAACATACCAGTACAATATTTTACTATTATGCCGTCTGGCTGCATCTTGCAGATCTTCGGCAATTTTATCCATGGCCTCTACTTCACACCTTCTTAGTTCAAATTTTAATGTCTTCTCCACTTTCTTTACACTCATCTTATTTCCATATGATCTATCATTCAAATAATTCTTGTAAAAGCCCCTCCTCCTATCTATTAAACATAAAGCATTTTCACCAATATTCCTAGCTGCGTTCCTAACTTTTTCCCTAAGACGCCATCAGTGACTTCACAAACTATTTTCCTAAAATTATTCCATCCATTTTTACATTGTCAAATTCTAAACTCTCCAGTTCCGCATTTATTTGTTCCTAGAAAGTGTCTCTCAAATTTATCTTGGAGTCTACCAACGTCATAGCTTCCTGAAAGGTAGTTACCCTTCCAAAATTTCATCTCTAGTTTAACCCAAGACACAACTAGATTGCTATGCTTACTTTTAAAATCAATAACAGCACTGCTATTTACCCTAGTATCTTGTATTGATCCTGCCAGTCTCCAGTCTACAATAAAATAATCAATAAAGTTAGCTGTCTTACCATCATGTGAATACCATGTTAACTTATGGGACACTTTATGACCAGATACTGTATTGATTATAAATAGATTGTTATACCTACAAAATTGCCAACACCAAACACCAAATTTTCCGTACACCAAATTTACCTAGGCTAGGATACCATCTATCTCTATTTCTATCGACCTGGGCGTTAAAATCTCTTAATAAAAATACCATATTTCTATTTGGACCCTGTCCCAGTAGAAATTTGTTTCTGTACCTGTAAGTAAAATTCATCTGAAACTACTATCTTTGTCAGTCGGTTCTACAGGGGCACATACTATTATTACTGATACCCTGCACTTTTTAGTCATAAAATGAGGGACTAGCATTCTATTAATACCCTCCCAACCTAAACAAGACTTGGCAGCTTCTTTATTCATGAACTGCCCTACTCCCTGTCTATATACCCCATCCTTCCTGTTTCAGTAAGTAAATTCTATATCATCTAATTTCATGTTTCCTACCCCTAAGTTATGAGTTTCTGAAACTCATAATAAGTACAGTTCAAATCGTTTGAATTCGTCAGTCAAAATTTCGATACGATAGTTATTTTTTAAGATTGTATCATTCCCAATTGCAACTTTCATATTCTTTAAATCATTGAAATTATTTTGGTATCAGGAAAATCCATGGTCCCAGAACCAGTGCAGGACGGGGACCAACACATCTTTTCAGCTGTACACAGAAGCGCTTAAGTACGAGATCTTGCACAGACAATCTCAAGCCTATTACCTCAAACTCATTATACATTCACGCCTACTGATATTATGCTACTACGGAGAGGTAACCTATAATAGGAAGAAGTTATTCAGCCCAAAAAATTGCAAATCGATACCCCCTTTGAAACATCCGTACCTGGTGACAGTGATTCTACTATGTCGGATTTTTCCGACATTATCGGATTTTTGGCCCTCTTGTCGGACAAAAAAAAAATTGTGTCAGACGTCAGAATTTTGTCAGATTTGTAGTAAAAAACGAATATTGGTTGGATTTTTATTTGTTCTATGTTTTTTTTTTTTTTACTGAAGAAGGATTTTCACCCTAGGGAAACGGTGGACCGTTCTCTTAGTTATTCAAACAAGACAAGTATACCTCCTTGATATGGTTAAGTGTTGTGATGGGAAAGCAGAAACCATTTTAAACCTTGTTTGCGATGTTCTTCAAGATAAAAAATATACCTACAGAGAAATGGATTGGATTCTGTGCAGACACACGTAATACTATGTTTGAATGTGATAACACACACTCGGTTGTGAGCAGAATCAAAGACAAATTCCCATCTGTGATAAGTATCAAGGGCAGCAGTCATTCAATTCATTTAGTTGCTTCTTATGCTTACAAATAATTGCCAAAGGTATTGGAAGATCTTTGTTGCACAGTATACAATACCTTTAGCATGAGTGCCAAAAGCCGCTCTGAGTTCGAATTCCACCAGAAGTTTACAGACACCCCAGTCCTGAATTTGCTTGCCCCGGATCAAACATGTTGGCTGTCTCTTCGGATGTGTGTTGAGCGACTATTGCATAATTGGGATGCGCTTAGTAGCTCCTTTTAAAGAGTAGCAGCTGATGATCCAACTCACGCGAATGACAGTGTATCGCAAGCCCTAAAAAATCCACTGTTTCAGATTCAACTTGAGTTCCAGCTTTATATGCTGGAGCTGTTTACAGATTTTAATCCTCCTTTCCAATGTGAAAAACCTTTGCTTCACAAAATAAAATTAGAGGTGGAGATACTTCAAAGAAATCTGACCATGAATCTCATGAAGACTAGCTACATTAGATAATCCTCGTCATTGATTCTCGACCCTCACAAAGCAAGTGAATACCTTCCAGCTGAAGATGTTGGCAACTCACGAGTCTCTTCAAACCTTCCAGTCAAATCCGAGTACAAAAGAAGATGAACGTAAAGTGAAAGTCATATACGAATGTGCTCGTAAGTTATATGTGGAGGCGGTGAAGCAAATCAAGCAGCGATTCTCGTTTGAAGAAAAATTGTTTACGTTTTGTGAGACCCTTGACCCTACGAAAGCTTTGGATATAGGTGCAATTGGTCTTCTGCAAAAGATTCTACAGAGATACAGTGCACCGCCGTGGGATGGCGGAGTTTATTGCTTTTTGATCTTCTAAATTTGACATATGTCTGTGATTTTTGGCGTGACATGACTTCTATAAAAAACACCAAATGGTACCCAGAGGTTCTCTAACGTAATCAGCATTGTCCAATACCTATAGACCTTGCCATTCTCGAACTTTGTTGCAGAGCGGTTCTTGCAACCTTGAAAGATATTAAAACAGATCATAGAAACTCGCTCAAAAGTGTGATCCTTACCTCAATTAGGCAGGCCAAGTTTGGCATGAAAAGAAAAAGAAATGTGTCCCATGATTTAGAGGTCGGTGCCTCCCTTTTAAAACTACTCAAAACTGTAAAAGCCAACGCGACGGCTGAGTAGTGCGTTCAGTGTAGTTAAAAAGTGCTAATAAGAAAGAAAAAAATGATGAGTTTGTTTTGTATATGAGGAAAAAAAGGATTTTATATGAATTTTTTAAAATATGAGGTGAAAAAGAATAAAAGTTAGTGGGAATACGGTGCAGATTTTTCGGTTGGAGTCAGAAATTTGTTGGATTTTAGACCAGTGTGATATCGGAAAAATGTCAGATTTTCTGTGGTCGAGTGTCGGAATTTTCAGACTTTTTAAATAGACCGATCAGAAATTTGGTAGGAACAAAGTGGAAGCACTGCCTGGTGAGATTTATGGTAAAGAAGCCACCCCTAGTATTTGGTTCAAATGAGCTAGCCCATAGGTTTTTCTACTTTTATAAGGGTTAGTTTGTTTTTGTTGTTATTGATCTGTCTTTATTCACTTATCTTTTTATTGAAAACGTGTTATAGAGCAAGCACTGTATACAACAGAAAAGAACACAAATAAAATAGAGAAAAGAAAACACAAAAAGAAACAGATTTGAACACAAAAAAAAACTTATTTATTAGTTGAAATACTAATTTAAACAAATTTATCTTCTGTCTCTTTTTTTCCCTTTCCTTTTTTCTTTTTGTTACTCCACGGTGCGTTGTACTACTTATAAGTTATAAACAAATTAATCAAATTAATAGAAATTAGCTTATATAAGACGTCAAACTTGAAATGAAAAGAGAGTTATATGAATGAAGAAGTTGAATATAAATTAAACAAAAATTATCATGAACGAAAACTAAAACTTAAAACGAATAGAAATTATCACATATAAGTGTAGCGCTGTCATTCCCCCCCCCCCTCAACCCGACCCCCTCAAATATATAAAAAATACTTAAAATAGTTTATGCATCCCTGAATACAAATAGAGTAGAATATTCTTCTTTGTTTTGTTTTTCAAACATGGTAGTCAAAGTCAAAAACTACTCGTCCATGACTTTTATTTTTAATTTCCAGGTTTTTTAATATAAATATTTTTGCAACATTCAACTCTTTAAGATAGAACTGTCACACATTTTTAACAATCGATTTCAAAGATACAACTAGTTTTCACTTAAGTTTAATCAATTGGCTAAACAAAGCTTTCCATTTAAGCAATCTATTGAATTTTCATCAAAGTGCAAATGATACTCTAGCCTTTCCGGTCGTGTAAGTGGAGCAACAAAAATTGGTAGCATGGTAAAGAAATTGGTAACAAAATACATTTTGTGGCGTTTTGTAAAAAAAAAAATCAAAAATCAAAATACAGCTCAAAACTCTATGAAAAAAAGTGTTTTCGGTATTAATTTTCAGTAACGATATCATTCGGAATTGATTACCAAATCCGGTATTTATTTAACACTGAGTTTTTTTAAGTTCTATTCAGTTATATGAAATTTTACCCCACTTACATTTAAAATAAAATTTAATTTTGAATCTTTCTCTGAATGTAACTATTTTGTTAACGCGTCGATACTAAATCGTTATAGATTCGGTATGGAATATGGGAGTTGAGAAAACCAAAATCCAAGTCACATCAAGCCCCCCCCTCCCCCAAAAAAAAACAGCAGCTTTTCTATAATAAACTATGTTTGCACGATGGAAAAATCGTAAGGAATCAATCTAACTCTATCAGATGTTGCAGAAAATAGTAGTAAAATTGAACTTCACCTTTAATTGACCATCTGATATTGAAATCGAGGTGGATGGATCTCTAGGAACCGTCAAAGCCACGTATTGGTTAAAACTAGAGCCCAGCTTGCAAAAGAAATGGGTTCGGAAATCCATTTGCTTATTCTCCACGCTACAAAGACAATTGAGGACGATAAATCGATTATAAAAATAAAAAGAAGAAAACAAACTTCGCATCATCATTCTAAATCTATATAAATATTTTTAATTTTAGTAGCTGTCTTGGTCAAAATTGTAAAATGAAAACAATTATTGTTTAGTAGCTATTTTTCATTTTTCTTGGGAGCGGGGGTTCCTTTTCCCAATTCGCTTATTTCTTGGGCTTTATACTATTTTCAGGCATGTTACTTATAAAATTAACTATCTAGAGAAAAGAGCTTAGCTTTTAATATATTAAACCACAGTTTTTGAAATATGTTCAAGACCGGTGGCATTATCTTCTAATTAGCTAATTTACTATGACAGCGCTATAATTTGCAGTTTTGGACTATAATTTGCACTTTATTATCAAATAAGTACTAAACGATAAATTATTATTAATTTATGTGTTACATTCAATACCATTTATTTCATATATAATATACAACTACTACTAAAAACTCATCGAAGCACCGAGCCTTCTGAGGCCAGCACAGCTACGCACCATCCTCCTTCATCCCAATCTATTAAAAGCCTCTCTCTTTACACCCTACCAGGAAGTACCCATTTCTCTTAAATTTTTCTTTAAGACACCCACCCCAACAGCGGACGACCTACTTTCTGTTTAGTCCTAGACGGTTGGCCTAAAAGGACAATCTTTGGCAATATGTCAGCCTTCATCCGCAGATTGTGCCCTGGCCATATCAACCTTTCTCTCATAATGGTCATACAAAGCGCGATTGAACCAAACTTTTGTACAGCCTACTATTTGAAATACGGTCAGTCAGTCAGGTGCCCACAAACAATCCATATGCAATTTCTCTGGAGAACATCTAGCGAATCTTCCTCCGTTTTTCAGAACCCTATTCGACCATTATCATCACTGTAGCTTCCAATATTCTAATCTTGGTTTATATGACTATAACAAAGTGATTCCCTACCCTACGCACATTTTTGCGGCATCTAGGCACAATTTAGCGGCGTTCCTATCCAAATCGTGCCTAAACACGTGTCTGACCAGACATCTGGAGCCCATTTCACTCCTGTTGACACATAAACTTCCTTGCTTGGTTATACAAGTCACAGCTAAGCATACAGTTTAGAGTCTTAGGCTCTGTGATTAACCTTTGAAATTCTGCCCATCCTGAGGCTATTGTTTACCTATAATTAGCATCTTTCCTTAAAAACGATGATCGCAATTAAAAATGAGGTACTTGTGTATTATATAATATAAAATCGAGAACTTTTATCACGAATAACGCGAACATGAGACAAGAAACTGGTCAAGCAACTTCTTTATACCAGACAATTAGCTTTGGCTCGGTTGGAAAATAAATTGTAGCTATATTTTATTTAAGTCTTTAGTTGGTATTTTGGTTAGGTTAGATTAGAATAGGTTTGTTTAGGTTACGTATTTAATATATGCTATGCTTTAACCCCCCTTCCCAACCTAATGTGCAAATATATAGCCAAAATTTGTTTTTAAACTATTATATTTTCATCATATTTTTGCTTTATTTCATTACTATTCACTAAACTTCACTTTTCGAGTGTGTATTATATAGTACACAAGTACCATATCTGACTGTCGGCGAAGACATTTAAATGGAGTGACATACACCCACTTCCCCCTCCTTGACCGACTTCTGTCAGAGAGAATCACACGTGCTAAATTACTCTCTGTTGTGCATTTAGGTATATAGAGGGATTGCACTTTCCTACAATCCTGTTGAAGTTTCTATCATTCCCAAGCCCCCTCTTTACGGGCGTGAACCCAGAATTTTTTCCTCAGGGAGGTTGGGATGTCTGGGTGGGGTGAAAAATTTTTCGGTGTGGGGGAAATAAAAACGCAATTTCATTTGATAATTTGAGTAAAAAGTTCCGGAAAATTCAAGAAAATTTACATAAAAAAAATTAGGGGGATCCCTCCTCCCCTCCCCCCCCCCTTGTACATGTTTCAGTCCTCTTCATCCCTATCTTGACCTTCTTCTAACAGAAAGTTTACTAAAGTCATAGTCAATTTAAAAGACATGTGATATATTATCACTTCTCACCCCAAAACTCCCTCTGAACCTTCTTTTAGTCGAATATTATTTTGGAATCAGCGTAAAAATCTAAGTGAGTATGTCAAATTTAATTTAAATCAGTGCAGTATTAAAGAATCAAAATTATTCTATTTTGAAAGCATGGATTTTTAGTTGTCTAGGTTAGTTCCCAAGAAAAGAACTTCATGCAAATAGCATGGAATGACAAAATTAACTCAATGACAATATAACATCCAGTTTGAGTACCCTTGCTTCAATGGCATTACTGAGAGCCCTTGTAGCTATTTGAATAACTCACTAATATGGAGTTAGACAGACCAAAATACTGGAAAACTATATACTAGCTAAAAAATCTTTCGACATAAAAAAAAGTAGCGTAAATTTTTTTGTGAGGACTGGAGAAGAATATTTAAAACAACCTCATATCCCTATATATCTCAAGATCACCCCACACTCAACTACTACTTGGTTACTTACGATTAGATCTTCCGTTAGTGCCTGCTCAAATAATCCGAAACAATGATACAGAAAAATTAATGAGATATGCGGAAAAAAAACCTTCTGAACTTAATTCTCATCTCCCTAATAAGATCGCCAACGATCTAAACTTGTATCTTGCTTTGATTGTCCAAAGTCTCCCCCTTTACTGGCTCATGTCCAACTGATCCCCCAGTACCTCCTTCCCTTTGATTTCTCCCTCTGATGTTATAAATAAAATCCTAAAGCTTAGAAAGTCAAGCACTTGCCACTTCGACACCCCCATTGAACCATTATCTAGTATTTTCAACCAAATCATAAAATTTGGCAAATTCCCAAGTTGCTGGAAACTAGGTTTTATGACACCCTTCCCAAAGAAATCTACTAATCTGACTTTCGACGTCCGACAGATTGTTAATTTAAGGACAGCCTCCACCGCCCATTACCTTGTGCACTTGGTACATACCACCCTTAGTGACCTAGAGAAACGCTTCTCTCACTTCTCGAGAGAATCAATCAGTAAGAATAAATTGCCAATTTCTGCAGATACAAACCGGTTAAAATTGTTAATTCAATAAAATTGGCAAATTTAGCTCATTAATGAGGAGAAAACTGACCTTGAGGAACTTCCGAAAGCAGAGACATCTACACTGGAGACCGAACTAGATGATAGAGTTCTCTTCACATTCTTCAAATTTTTTTCCTGAAGTCTATCCGACAGTCCTCCATAATTGGGCTTCATTTTTGGATAAAGGAGCTCTAGAAGCGGAGAGTCACCAGTAGAAAATCTTCCAAATGCTCTTAGATAACCAATCAGAAGGGGTGTTACGTGAATACAGAGATTGACTGGAAAAAAATTAAATAAGCTACAGATCAAGGAAATCACAGAATTCCATAAGGCATATATAAAAAAAAAATTCCCGCAGAAACATGATGCAAGGTCATCAAGAAAGACAGGAAAGTCAGAACGAAATCCAATCAAAGAAGACTTTAGCAAAAAGTCTGCGTAAAAAAGACGGAGGGCTACTAAACAGACTGAGAAGACAGGAAAAGACCTATGAAGGGAGACTGAAATTCTGCATAACATAAGATACATAGTTATCACAAAAGTCAAGAAAAATCCTATAAGGGAAGACAGTAAAAATTCCTCATAAAATGAATCAGTTCATTTTCCGCCTCATATTGGGCATTAGAAGAGACTTCTACGTTCCTATTGGTATATCGCGCATATATTATCATATTTCTGTTTTGAGTGAGAGAGAATAATAATTTATTAGGGAAAAACAAGAAGCAAAATATATTTTTTAAAAAAGGATGGTCATTAGGCTCTAGGGAGCCTATGCAGCTAGAATAAGAAAAAAAATTCATTGTAGAACAAGCAAGATAAAAAAAAACATACAAAAAAGTTAAGATGAACAAACACATACAGAGTTATATAATTGTTAAATTTCTACTAAACCTTACAATTCATAAACTATATTCACTAGGGAGTATGCAAAAATCGATCAGAACATAACCTTGACTTAAAACTATCCAAAAAAGAAAAAATATTTTCCCCTGTCTCATTTCAAATATTATACCCGTTTCTATAAATTTCATCGTTTTATTTCAAAATAAAATGTTTATGTATATAAATGTTACTTTCTGCAGTAAACAAAATTACGAACAAATGAACTGTTATCTACAGAACTGTTTTGTACCTAATATCACAATGAAGAGTAGGAATGGAAAACAGAAATAAGAAAACAGAAACAGAATGGAAAACAAAAATAAAGCAGTCGGCAATACAAGTGCAAGAAATGACATCCTAAGCTTGGTTTGGTATTTGGAAGTTGAAACTAACAACTTAGAAATTTTTAAGATTAAAAGAAAGGTAAAAAGATTAAAGAAAGGTACGCAAAAATTAGAACATTCTCAAAGCATAGTTTATGCAAAAGCTACTTGAAATTCATACAAATTCGTAAAGGTTTCGATTATTCATCCTTAGGAGATGTGTACATGAACATAATCTCGGAAGTGATGGAAGGACCTATGTTTACAATTTGACCTTGAAAGCATCTTAATTTTGTTATCAAAAAGAAAGAGAGACTTTACTTTCTTATAATTCCTTGGTTAAAAAATATACTTTAGTTTCATTGGTTAACGTTTACTTTAGTTTCTCTGGTGGACTTCTGTCAATCACATTATTTAGTCACTCAGTATTCATTATTTATCATTCAATCAGGCCAATCAAATTATTCCTTCATGGCACGTCATACACAGAAGCCACATAATCCCACCTTTCTAAAATCTGATTGGTTGATGTGTGAAATTTTCAGCCAATAAAAAAAAAATCAAAATTCCAGCTGACTGGTTCTCTACTATGGAGACCTCTAAGCCAATAAAATGAAAAGTTTTTGAGTCACAAGATTTCTGACAATTAAACTCTCTGTCTCTCTAATCTGTAATTGTATGATCAGAATTATTCAAATTAGGTTCAGTTCTTTTATATTTTTTTTAGGTTCTTGTTGTCTTATTCCAATAATACTCCAGACGAGTACAGTACCAGACGATTGATGCAAGTCACAACAATGAAACTGACAGTGCCACAACACAACACTCGCATGACACTCTAATTAGTGCAGCTATACGCTGAGTCATTACAAATCGCGGAACGCAGTTGACACGTTACAATACTAAACAAGACAAGCTTACAACAGCTCTTAGAATCTAGAGGAGAAGAACACCCAGCAATAATTTTGGGTTGTCAATACATGTGTGTCATTGCATTTTATGTCTTATCATGGGCGGCTAGTTATCACAACGGTTGTAACTTTTGTTTGAAATACAATAATACGATCTAATCTTCTCGCGTCCCCAATACATCCCTACGATTTCATTTTGGTTACTTCTAAATCTTTAAAGCACCAAGAACATCAAAATCAAAACATTAGGTCTAGTCATGCCTGAAAATCTGTTCTTTATTATCTCAAAATCCTGAAGCTTTTAGGTACCCGAAGACAATTGCATTTTCAAAGAGAAAGCTACGCACGATGTCTGGTGTCACATGTTTATAGCTTATTTTTGCTGAAATTTTTGCCCATGTTTCCTTTTTTGGCATTAGTCTACAATTGGGTCTATTGAAAAGGAAATATGTCAAGAAAACAATTCTTAAATTATAATATGCAGAAAAGTTGGAGCTACACATTCTGAGGACACTTCCACTACACTTTAGCCCCCTCCCCCCCTAATTTGCAAATATATGCACCAAGTTATATATTTCCCATGTGTTTTGCCACTGTGTCACTCTTGTTTCAACCATGTACCCGTAAACTGAATCAACGTTGACGAAATCAAGGAACAGAAAAACACATGGGAAAGATATAAATTGGGCTATACGTTTGCGCATTAGGGAGGGACTGTAAGGTATAGTGGAAACACTCCCAAAATCTATTAACTACAATTTTTCTACACATTATGAAGTCAGAATCGTTTTTCTAGCATGTTTCTTTCTCAATAGCCCAAATTGTAGGCTGAGGCCTTTTTTTTTAAATTTAATTCAAGCTACCACCAAAAAGTGCATAATTGCACATGGACGTTTTTTCAGAAGGAACTGAATCCCTGATTTTTCCTAATTTTTAGAGATATACACGGCTGTGGAGACTTCCGCATAACCAATTGAAACAATCTGATTTACTTTCATTGTCCTTGGAACTGTAAAGCCAATCCTAACTTAAACATAAATTAATAAAACATAAACATAATATGACTTACTCAGAAAATAAATAAGGTGCTGAATACTCTGCTTCGTTCCAATGTCATATTCAAATATACAACCCGTATAAAGTAAATTGTTACCAAGAGTTCCATGCAGTCAATTTGTTAAAAAAAAATTTATTACTATACGCATCTATTATTTGGGGTTAATCCCAGGGTTATGCAGCTCCGAGGATCCATCAATCTATCAAAATAAACTCCTACTTACAGAGGCTTTGATTATCTAGCTCATTGATGTCCGATAATGTCTTCGTCAAGGAATCTACAAGGTTTATTATCGCTTTAATGAGTACATCCAGGATACCATGTCTGGCAGATTCCAGCCTCGTAGCAATGTCACAGAGCAGAGTAGCCAGGGTGAATGCAAATTTTTCGGCTAGTGGAATCACTGCAAAAGTTAAGAAATGCAAGAAAAAAATGTGCCGTTATGATAAAAAGGCGCAAGTCCACCTCTTTCAAATTTTGAAATTAAGTAAACAAAACTTTAATATATTAGTGTACTTACCATCTGTGAGGCTAAAACCTGCCACCGTTTACATACAGGACAGGCTACCTGGCAAATTAAGCCACATTTGCATGTCAGAAATACTTTCAGTCAGATTGGAAAAACAAAACAAATCTTACCTCAAAATAATTTTTGAAAGTGTTCAATATCATGTTAATCCAGAGCACCCATTGGAGGGGGGAGGCAGAATGGATAGATTTTTCGCCCCTCCCTCCTAAACTTTGGAAATTACTTTTTTTATATTATTTCCATCCCCCCATGGATTTTGAAATAAGTTTTGCCTTCCCTCTCCAAAATTTTCGTAGATTGGCACCCTTGATACTAATGTTTGTAGAACCTCACTAACAGAATCGCTGCAGAATAATAGCGTGCGCGCAGTTTGCAGCACCGATAGCTGTTATAGCAGAAAGAGGGCATGATATGCACACGAGATTAACATTAAAGCCCTTTTTCCGGTGTCCTAACAAAAAGACTTGGCTAATAATATTATTAGCAACTGCGGTTCTACGAGCAAACTAAAAAATGTCAGCTAATAGTATTAGCGAATTTATGTAACAATTAAGTCGTTGTTGGAGAATCTGAAGCACAACATTCAAAAACTAATAATTATCCAAAGCAGAAAGACTAGTTTAAATGCCACAAACATGGATAAAGAATCCATGACTACTAATGGTTCTTAGATAATTTCTGAGACCACATTCGGTAAGCAGAAGAAAACAGCTCATACCCGTTTCACCATTATCGTTTTCACCATTACAGAAGAAAGAACCGCTTATTTTTAGTTGATATTTTTAAGATCTGTCTTTTTAGATTATCCAGTGGAATTTTATTTGTGCATATTTTTTTTTTTTTTCAATTCTTACTTCTGCACTGAGGACGGTTGTGTGGAGGGACTGATCGAAATGTTTACATTTTCTCTCTTTTTTTACTGGCTGTTATTTACCTCGTTTTTTCTTTATTCTCCATTTTGGATTTTTTAATACTCCTTGCACCTAGCAATCATTTTTGTTGGGCCCCAGAATATAACTTAGGAAATAGGATCAGTTGATTTTTAAGGAGATCCATAAATTAAGGACTTAGCATCAGAAGTCCATTTTCACGTGGCTTCATGAATCAAATCGTCCCCGAAGAATTTGTTTTATTTTTGGGATATTTTAATTAAAAAGCCTCTTTTGGAATTATGATCCAATGCCATGGGGTACTATGGGAGCATATGAACTACCCTCTGTTATCAATTTTAACGAGTTTTAAAAAATGTGTTTATTTTTCTCATAAATCTCCTGTCAATAGTGGGTTTTTTTATTTAGTCCCCTCCCCCCCCCCTTAACATAAATTCTTATGTGAGTACCTAGCCCCAGATCAGTCCAAAAAAATGAAATCACCGGAGGAGCTCAAATAAAAACAGCTCAAAGAAGCTACTATAATTTCCTTTGAATATTTTTAGATAATGGGCAAGAGAGGGGTAGAAATAACGTTTTCTTGTGCATTCAATTTACAAATTTCTATGCATAATCAAAGGTTTCTTTTTCACACTGAATATTTAAGTAAAGCCGAATAAGGGTTACGTAAAAATATTTATAAGATGGTGGCAAAAAAGTACATAACAATGTTATATATGGCCTTAATTTCTTTACTTCCTCACTAGTGTCACTTTCATTATTATGCCCCTTTTTCTTTTCATAGGCAGGACAACGACACTCCTTAAATAGAGAGCGATGTGGGCACAATGTATTATTTTTCTTTCCTTTTCACCAAGCCACTTCGTGTAGAAGGAGCTGTCGTAAAAACCTCGAAAGGAGCTTCTTCGATTGAAAGTTGGAAGTTCTAGTGCCCTTTTTAAGTCGAAAGTGATCCGAGGGCAACGAGCTCCCCTCCCACGCCCTTAAATTCCCCAAACACATCCAATCAATTTTGAGATAGCCATTTCGTTCAGCATAGTTGGTTATGTGCTGATCTTTACAAGGCATGGGAGGTGTCAGTCCAAATCATTTTAGTTTCTGCTAGTTTTTAGTTTGACTCGGTTATTTATTGTAATTGCTGTTCGTTTTGGGTTTCATTTGTTTATTGTTGGTAATGTTTGGTAGTTTTACGCTTAGAAAATTACTTGACTTTATTTCTGCTCATTTTTGGTTTAATGTAGCTCTTTACTTTTCTTTGAAAAACTTATCTAGTGGAAAAAGTTTTTTTTTAAGTTAATCCTAAAGAAAAGAAGAGCGTCTGTAGGGAACCATGGTCTTGAAATTACAGTTTTGCCCATTATCCTGATTTCAACAGGGACCAGTCTACTGAAATTAGTCTATGAAGCTTTTACTTTGGAATAAGATGTTTATAAACACTGGGACCTTTACCCACAGGCTGCATACAACTTGAAAGCCAGTATGGTAAGAGACAACCTCTTACCATACACTCGGGATCATTTCTGTCAAAACCCAATATCATGCCTCCAAATTCAAGCAATTAGTCCATATATTCTGAAGTCAAAGAAACAACTGGGCTCAAACCCAACATTCTTTCAACCAGAATTAAATTATGCAAAGTATTAAAATAGATTTAGATGAGGATACCTTTTAAATTACTTTGTTACAAAATACAATTCCATGCATCGGAAAACTGGTAAGATCATCAAAGAATATTGAAATAATGTTCCTTTGAAATAATCTACTATTATAAAATAACCAATACCAATAAAGAAGTTCTATTGGAGGAGTTGGAAAGTGATAAGGAGTCGACGAGCAGAATGTCCATGAAAATTAGTTGCACGCCATTCTCCTGCTAGATGCAACATGGGTATATTCACCCTATCAAAACAAATCATAATACTTCTGTGTTTTGCCGTGTTTGGTCAGTCTCCTAAAAAAACAAGCTTTTTCAACTGACAGTAAGGAGCAGCATTAAAACTTAACACGAACAGAAATTATTTCGCATATGAGGGGTTGCCCCCTCCTCAATACCTCGCTCTTCACTCTAAAGTTTTTTTGTACTTTATAAAATTATCTTATTCTTTTTAAACGGTACTTCTGTTTCAGGAGCCGTTCTTGAAAAATTGGGACAAAAAGTCAAACTTTAGCGTAAAAAGCAAGGTATTTAGGAGAGGCATCCCCCTCATATACGAATGAATTTCTGTTCGTTTTAAGTTTTACCGCTACTCCTTACTTTCAGTTGAAAAAACTTCCTTTTTTTAATTTAGTTTCTGATCGTTTTTGAAATAATTCAGGGAAATCTGGCTCCGGCTCCCCCTCCGTTGAAAATTCCTTCCCCCAAAAAAATTCTCGATGGAGATTTCTTCCTACAAAAAATTTCTCTCAGACAACTGTCCTGGACAATTCCATCCTCGCTGAAGATTCCCCCAGCAAGTTTCTAGCAGACGATCCACCTGAAAAATTCCCTATAGAATACATTCATTTGAAAGAAAAAACTTCCATTTCTGATCGTTTTTCAAATCATACGGGAAATTTCCCCTCCGTAGAAATTTACACCCCGAAATCCCCCCCACCGTGGAAAGTTGTTCCCAAAAAATTCACCCATGGAGAATTTCTCCAGCTGCTAACCAAGATTAGAATATTAGAAGCTACAGTGATGACAGTAGTCAAATATGGCTCTGAAGCATGGGCGCTTCGAAAAGCGGATGAAGATTTGCTAGATGTTTTCCAGAGAAATTGCTTAAGGATTGTTTTGGGTATCCAGCTAACTGACTGTATTTCAAACAATAGGTTGTACGAAAAATGTGGTTCAATACCGCTTTCTAGGGCTATAATGAAAGAAAGGTTGAGGTGGCTAGGGCACATTGTGCAGATGATGTATGACAGATTGCCGAAGATTGTCCTTTTCGGGTCACTATCTAGGACTAAACGGAAAGCAGATTGTCCTTGTCTTGGGTGGGAAGACGTCATAAAGATAGATTTAAACGAAATCAGAACTTAGTGGGATGCTGTAAAAAGGGAAGCTTTGAATAGACTGGGATGGAGGAGAAGCATGCTTAGTTATGTTGATCTTAGGCGGCTTGTTGCTGCAGTGAGTTGTTATTAGTTGTAGTAGTATAAAATCTCCTCTCCCCGATGAAAAAATCCTTAAGACAATTCCAACCCCACTGAAAATTTCTCCTGGACAATTCCCCAGGAACATCTCTACATGTAAAATTGAGTTGGCAATGAGTATAAGACAAAAAAAAAGAATTTCGTAGGAATTCTGGCAAATTCCCAAGTGTAAAGCTGAATACCCAACTATCTAATGGAAGAGAATAACGCCCATTTTGGTCATAAGCCATGAGCATAACCCAAAATATATTTTTGAATTCATCTGACAGATATCATCAAAATTATGTGCTCTAAAAACTATTAACTTTGAAAAATATTGCATGGATAGAAACATGTTCGTTACGCATCATATAGTAGGAGAAAAATAAGTTTTGACCAGGACAAAATTGGTACAGAAATGGTTTCCTCACCATCCGGACCGGAAAAAAAAATGCTTAACAACATATAAAAAATCTAAATCTCTAGCTCGATGAGAAATTTTTTTTTTTAATGTTTTTTTATTTATTTTCTCCAAAACCAGGAAAAAAAATTAAAAACGTAAACTATAATTTTTCACATATCTTTTAAGATCAGCTTTTGGCTATGAATTCATTTCTGATACTCATTTCATTACTTTAACAAAAGAAAAATATTTAACAGCAAAAAAAAAAAAGGGAAAAAAACTTTGCCCTTTCCTATTCCGTAAAGGTGAGAGGTTGTGTCACAACCCAGCACGGCATGACAGACGGTTATCAGATTGCTTAAATCTCTTCCTAGATTCGGATTAATCTCACTAACCTCTAACGCTGACCTATTCCCACAAAATCTAGATACAGTTTATAAATATACACGCCCGGAACGTGAATCTTATCGACTGATAGGAAGAGCCAACATGCCAACATCATCAGCAACCATGATTGTGTCTATAAGACTAGCAGCGTCTATGGCTTTTTCTACAATCAGACCGTCGGCGTCTCCTTCCGAGTGGAAAATTCGGAAATCAACGGCTTCCAAATGGTTGCCGAGCAGCTTCAGGAAACGTCCTTTGTTTGTCTTACATGAAACAAACTTTTCTTTCTTCATGCAGAGGGTCATCTCTTCGGTGAAAAAGACTTGGCGGCCAACCATCCTTGCTTGACGTATATGGGTACCATCTTTGATTGCTGGACCACCTTCATATCAGTCAAACACAGCTATCGCACTAGGGTACCTTGCTTGTACGCAATGGACGTATGAAGCAAAGATGACCTTGAAGGTTGACCCTACCTTCCATGGAACTCGATGTAGAAGAGAACCACCATCCAAGACAATGTTACACGCAGAAACAGGTCTTGAGGGTGACTGAGTCTCAATCCCGCAAGCCTGAAAGATCGCTTTTGCAAGCTCTGGCTTATTTGCTTTTCTCATAAGGCCATCGCTTTCGAAAAGAGAAGGAGGAATCATACAAAGTTCGTACTTGAAGTATTCTTCTCGGAGGTCAGTTCGTTGGGCTACTATTATAAACCGCTGGAAAAGGAGTGCCGGATCTATGTGCGCTACCACAGAGGACCCCGCCTTTTTGGCATTCATCTCACTCTCTTCGTTATCGGTTTTGTCCAAGTAATAAAAATTCTGGAGTATCGCTGATGCTTTCTCTTTGAATGTCACCACGTCAGCCTCACCGTCAATAGTTGCAAATACTATCTGGTCACTGAAATATTCCAGAAGCTTGCTCTTCAAGTACTTGTTACAGTACGGTTCAAGGTCTGTCCCATTCAAAAGCTCTCCCATTTTAACAACAAGTTCACTGACTGTATACTGTTCTTCGTCATTTTGTTCGAAAAAAGTAGCCAGCTTCAAAAACGCCTGATATCTTTCATCGTGACCTGGCCTCCCCCATTTCGGACGTTTTTTATCTGGCTCAGTATCTTCGAGTATTCCAAAAAGTTCCAGCGTCGAAAATCTGGCTGGAAGGCTCTTATTTAATCGAAGCATAGAAGAACAGGCTGCGTGATAAATGGCATCAACGGCGTGCAGGTCTGACACTGCACATATTCGGCAGAAAACGTTATTTGACCAATCATCATCACGGCTTTTGCACACTGCCTTTATACTCTCTTCAAAGTCTTTAGTCCGAACCTTGTACCACTCGTGTCCTTTTCTGTGGGTAGTGTTGAGATTTATCTTTGTAGTGCAGAAAAAGCAACGCTCTTGGAAGTTGAAACTTGGAGTCCTTGATCGGAGTACGGCTTTTTCTGCTTCTGTCTTTTCTTGCAAGTTTCGTCGTCTCTCATTCTCAATTTTCGACAGGTATATTTTGTTTGTGAAATTCTATCTTCAAGCAACATGGACTTGGTTCACTGCCTCGACAGAGATGCTGGTACCTCTCGTTTTACTAGCTTCATTGATCGCCGCAGCTCCTTTTTCTGCCAGTACTGACGATTCTGAGGTGGCTATTGAACGTTCACAAAGGGGACATAAAACTGCGGTCTCAGCCATCTAAAAAAGAGAACTGGGAATAAGTGAGCTGTCGGTGAATGTTATAACGAAAACCCTGATTCTGAACCGAAAAATCTGTAGCTAAACCCTCCCCAGTTCAGATAGGTTACTAAAATAAATGAACTGTCAATCTTATTGAGGGCCGGTGTCGAGTATCATGGGTGCTTTAAGGATTCTTGACCAGGGAAATCTGACAGTCACATCCGCGAAAAGGACCGGCGATAGTCGATAGTACTCTCGCTTCCACTAGAGAAATAGCTTTTTCGTTCCGCCTAGCGGCGTCGAAGGTGCAGCACTCTAGCGACTTGTTTGCTTTACTTAAGTTTTCTTCAGACAGATGGCGCTGATAAAATATGTGTCAGAAAAGAGAGGTAGGACGAGCGTAGAGTCTTCTTTCCTTTCTATATTTCCTTCCTCCGATTCCTTTCCGCTTCCTAGTAGTTAGGTTACAAAAGCAACGGCAAGAAAAACAAACAAAAACGCACCTGTGTTAAATCTCTGCTCGGACTCCAAAATACTTTCTATCTGAGGAGTTTTTTTGCAGATAGGTGGCTCTATAAGGCTCAGCAGACTGAAGCAACTTTGAAAAGAGTGCAAGGTCAAGGCATGGTGTAACAGAAAGTAAATATCAGAAGGGACTTTCCAGCTGGTTGAAAATGTCGTCACGAATAAAGCTCGGTAGGAAAATAAATGGATTCGGAACGCCGGTAGGCTATTTTTTCAGATGGATAAAAATTAACTGAAAATTCGTACTGCACTTATAAAAATACCCTGTGATCGGGTTTCACTTGATTTTTTTTTTTTTTTTTTTTACTTCATACAAAAAAAAAAACAAAACATAAAAAATAATAAGATTTTTAAAAGTTATGTTTATTTATAATAAAAGAGCACAAAAACAATCATTTCTTAAAAGGGAAACCATCAATAAACTACTTTTCTTTTCACGGTTCCTCATTCTCGGATTCTGGAAATACCTAAAAAATAGGCGCAAAAAACGTGAAAAAAAGGGAATTTCACAACGGGATGGAGATTTAGATTTTTGATATGTTGTAGAGCTTTCTTTTCTGAACACAGTGGTGCAAAAATAATTTCTGTACCAATTGTTTCCTGGTTCGACCATTTTTTTTCGTATCTTTCCCCTACTAATATCAATTAAGATAGTTATTCTTCTTTTTAACCTTCAACACCAACAAAGAAAATTATACTTCATATTTTCAAGATAACATAACAATAGGCGATTTATATCAAAAACAGAGGAAGCAATGGATGGAACTGTAAAATTTGGACATTAGGGTAGCATGAACCCAAAACTCACCATCCTTATCTGTGTGCATACGAACCTGTCTGAGGAAAGAGGATAGTGCCCACTTTAAAAGCATAAGCCCAGCCCCAAACATTTCTTAGAAATTAAGGAAATCATATCATCAAACATATGTCTTTCTTACGTTTAAAACACAAAGAAACGAGTAATTTATGTGTAAAATAAGTAGGACCATGAAGTGTCCAATCTGAACTGCAAACAATCAAAATTCTACTGAACAGGGAAACATATGGGTCCAATTTTGCATTATTAAAAAAAGAAGGTTACTATCATTCATTTCTTTTTCTTAAAAGAAAAAGAAGTTTATTACCATTCATTTCTTTTTTCATAGGGAGAATAAGACAAACTGTAAAAATACCAAGGCATAGAGCATGAAAAAGCCAATTTAGTTTTATCCCCCCCCCCCTTGGAAGAAAATAAATTTAATGACACAGAGGAGAATCTACCAACTTGGAAGCCAGAAAGACACCAAATGATGGAGTCCAAGTGATTTCTAACAAAGAAGAAGAAAAGTGCAGTTAGAAGCCAAAAGGAGTCCGGTTAGGATTCCAGGTGTTTTTTTTAAGAAGAGAAGAGGGCCTGAAAAGATGTCTCTTTTTTCAACCTTCAGTACCTAAGAAGAGATCTTACCTTCATTTTTTGGTACAGCCTTTGACTGTTTAAAAATACTTGTAGGTAGTTGGTCTACCAACTTCAGTAGATAAGGTATAACTTTATCTTCATGATAGAAGCCAGAATTTAAAAAATATATTCCAAGTGAAACAACTGCATCGTACTCATCATTGGTAATCACACAGCCAGTGGATGAAAGCTTGGGACAAAGTAACCAGATCTTTGACACCTGAAATAAAATCTTGCATAAATAAGTTTTTCCTTTAGAAGACACAACAACAAAATACAAAATTGTATACCCATTTTTAAGCTTATGTTTACATCATGATTACATGCCATCTATGTTTTATTCGAAACTATGTGTGTTTCGAACAGTGTAGTTTAATTTTTCTAAACATCAGCAAAAATCAAAGAACAAATAAAGATAATAATTAAGGTGATGGGAAAGAACTGATTGTCAAATATTTAATATTAATAATACTTAATTCTAAATCCCAGAAATATCAGCAATTCAACATTTTATCTTACAGAAATTTTGATTTTTCAATTTTATAATTGGCATTAAAGAAAAACGTTTAGAATACACTCGGTTTTCAGTAGAGTCTAAATGATTGAACAGCCTTTAGAAGGTTTAGGGGCGAGGAAGGCCAGTAGCCCTACTCCCATTTTTAGAACTTCTGTTTGTTTTAATTTTGACTTGGTTATTCATTTTAATTCCTACTTTTTTTAATCTATTTATTTGTCTGTATCAATATGCCTTATTCTTACATTTGATGTGATTATATGTTTTAATTACTGTTGGCTTTTGGCTTCATTTATTCATTGATAAGAATTTCTGGTCGGTTAAATTTTGAATTTTAATAGGATTTTATTTCGACTTGGCTTATGTTTTAAAATGTCTCTTTGTTTTTCTTTAAGAAAAAAGAGAAAAAATTTAACTTTTTATCTAGGTTATTATAATTCACTTTATAATGTAGCTGATTAATGCAAGATCACATTAGTTGCTGTCTTCTTTTACTCTATCTAACAGATAATTTTGAGTTTCTTCTATTATTTTCTATACTGATTGATAAACGGTTGAACAAAAAGAGTTGAGGGGTGAACCAAAGGATACAAGAGGGGAAGCGAGTACTGGTGTTGAAACAAAACAATCAAACACAATCTGGTATTAATGGTGTAGGCTAAAATAGTTTTAGAGCATTTTCCGAATCAAACATTCTAGCCATTCCAGATTATATGGCTATTTACCCTGAACTGTAGCAAACTTGTCTTGCAAGACCCTTTTATGTGTAGAGAGCCTAAAGAACCTCAAATTCTGATACCACTTCCAGCTAAAAGTCATGAGATGAGCTTTTCTTAAGGATTTTTTTTTAATCCAGAACAGAAGTTTTCCATAGAAAAGTAAAGAGTCACATTAAACGTAACACCAGCAGAAATAAATTATGATAGTATTTCAAACTGAAAAAAAATCACTATTAAAGAATAAATGAAACTCAAAACAAAAAGAAATTAAAATAAGCAATCATAGAAAACATAGAGATAGCAAGTAGGCTACTAATAAAAATGAATAAATAAATCTTAAAATGAATAAAAATTAAATTGAATGTTCAAGTCAAACTTAAAATAAACAAATATTACTACACAGTAATACACAACAGGAGTTTGTCCACTGCCCTGTAACTGATTCTCTAACAGTAAAAGTCTAAAGCTTGTTGTGCTATTTGTATAAAAGAACATAAGTATCTTGAACATTATACTTGTTTTTAAAAACATTGACAAAAAATAAATATAAAATCACTTTAATAATCAAGATGACTGGAAATAACTAAAGAAAATAAATTGAATATTTTAAATATAATGATATTAATTCCTGAAAACTCAGCAATTCAAAATTTTATTTCACTGCAATTTCTTTTTTTATTTTTTAATGTTGCAAATATACAAGAAAATATTTGTAACATATTCTTTTTTCAGTAAAACCCACATGATGAACAGATGAATCACCCATGTAAATTACGTTGGCTTTCTGGATTCTAAACTTAGTCCAGAGACTTGTTTTTCTATTCTTCCAAACTTTTTTCAATTTGGTAAAAATAACACCCAGTGCCTTGGCTATTCTTCTTTTTATAGATTCACCCATTTATAGATTACCTTTTACAGATACTTTTTGACAGATTACCATTTTTACCTATAGTACTATTCAGGTGATTGAAGCCCTGGTCATTTTCTTTTTAGGCTACCAAAAGCCATATCTTCACCCATATTTAGTTTTTGTCTTCATGACAAACTTAGGTCTATTCTTACACCCTCAACTCTCAAAACCTCCCAAAACTCATTCATTTTGCTAATTTTTTTCTAGAATACAGGATACTCAAATTATTTATATAGTCTGAATCTAGAAGAGTTTTACCAGAAAATCAGAAAAGGGTGTATTGAGTGGTGTGTTTATCTTCTATTGTAATTGAAATCTTCTTAATGACTATAAAGTAATTTTCTAAGTAGTTGAAATCTCAAGGATCTTCTAAATAATTGAAAAAAAACAAAAACATACTGGAGAATCTAATGGCATTTTTCTTTTTTAGGCAATAATGGATATTAGCAGCTCTACAGAAGGAAACATGTTATCAAAATAAAAGTAGTGCAACTAGATTCGTTTATGTTCTTTCCGAATATCATATTTGCATTGTGAAAAACAAAAGGCTTGTTAGTATACAGAATTGAATTTGGCTAAATACATTATTTAAAAATGTAGATAACAATAAAAGGAAACATGGTAATCTGACTAATAGAAACATGCTGCATATTATAAAGTAATTGTTTATTTATTTTCTTTTTTTAAGTAACACTGGGTTTATTTAAAAAAAAAAATATACATCATCGATTCCCTGATGCATGCTTGTGCGGGAGAAAACCCTCCTAATAAATTAAAAAAAAAAGAAAAGAAAAAAAAACATAATTAGAGCTCAACTTACCGGACCCGAAAACCAACGAACCTCCAAACAACAAAATTATAATAATTATAATCATATTCAGCTGCAACTAAACCCTCCTCAAAAACATAACTTAAGTGGCATAGAATAATTCATCCAAAATATACACATCAAAACAATGGTTCTTTAGCAACTTCCGAACTTCCTGCAAACCCCCAACATTCCTCAAATCCTCTGGCAAACTCTCCCAAACTAACGGAACAACATGGCGAATTGAAAACCTAGACCTAGACGTGACCATAGCTGGTCTTCGTACCAACTGAGAAGATCGTGTCAAATGATCGTGAATAGTAGACGCCAGACAAAACATTCCTGAAAAACCTGATGGTAACTTCGAAGCTAAATGTTTAAGCGTAAACAGAGCATTATAGAATATGCATATTCCTGCCAACGGTTGGATTTTATACTTGCGATGAAGATGCCTCACCGATACAGATAGGTCAATTTGATTACCATACAGAATTCTAATTGCCATATTCTGTGTTACACAGAGCGGATGGAGGTGAGTTACAAATGTTTTCGACCAAACCATACAATAGTAAATGAGATATGGGTGAACCATAGAAAAATACAACATTCTAAGAATTTCACACGGAAAAAGATACCTAAGTTTACGTATAATACCAATACTACGAGACAATTTGCTGCTAACAGATGCAATATGGTCTTTAAAACTAAGGCTTTCATCAATTATAACACCAAGGTATCTAGTACTAGTAGATCTTACAATAGTATGGTGCCCTACTTCTATCCTATTAATCCATGGATAATGTCCAGTAATTCTTCCATAAATCAAAAAATTCGACTTATTATGATTCAGTTTCAATTTATTTACTCGCATCCACTTTTCAATCGAAGAAACACCTTGTTTCAATATAGTCATCAACTCATTTTCAGTTCTAGCAGCTACAGTAAAATGGGCATCATCAGCAAAACATAGTAGAATTCCTTTAGTGCCGTAGGTATCAAGGTCTAAAGAAGAAGACACATTACTTGAAGCTCTACAAAGGTCATTAATATAAACCAAAAACAACAAAGGGCCCGAAACGGAACCCTGGGGTACTCCAATCGAAATATATTCAATTTTAGATGTAACTCCATCCATCACAACACACTGAGTCCTTCCACTAAGAAAGCTAACTATCACATTTAAAAAAAACACCGCGTATACCACTACTATATAGCTTTTGAATTAGTATATCATGATCAACAGAGTCAAATGCTTTAGTAATATCCAAAAATATCGAAGCTATCTTCAGACCCTTGTCTATAGCATCATTAATAAAAGTTGTTAAAAACAAAACTGCATGCTCTGTAGAATGATGACTCCTAAAACCAAACTGACTAGAACAAAAAATTGTCTTTTCTCGAAAAAACTTACCAGCCTACTATGAATCAACGTTTCAAACACTCTAGAAATAAATGGCAGTAAAGAAATCGGTCTATAATCACTAAAACAATTCTTATCCCCTCCTTTAAATATCGGGATAACATTCGTGCACTTTAGACAATCGGGAAATATTCCAGCTTTTAAACAATTATTTATCAGTCCTAAAAAATGACTAGATATAACAGGTAAAATCGACTTCAAAACCTTCAACGAAATAAAATCGCCTCCTGATGCACCATTTTTCATATTATTTATAACATCAAATAATTCATCAATAGTTACAGATTTAAAGTACGCAGACACATCACAATCTTCAGGTAGGAACTAACGAAAATCTCCATCTTGATCAAATACTGGCACCGATGATAACACACGCTGCCCAATAGTAGCGAAGTGATTCCACATCTCATCTACAACATTATTATTCATTCCTATATTATCTGGACGGATCAAGACGCTACCAGGGCAAGTCACCGACTTAATCAATTTCCAAGTCTTACTCGGGTTACCCTCAACTTTTTTAAACTTAACCTTATAATATTCTACCTTAGCCTGTCGGAGTACAGCATTTAACCTACTATTATAAACTCTATATATTACTTTATCATGAGGATCATTGCTCCTTGTTGGCAACTTTTATAAAAAACGTCTTCTATTAATTGACTGTAACAAACTCTTTGTAATCCAAGGTTTATTCGGAGACACTCTTCTCTTCTGTATTCCTGACACTTCACAACATTCCAAAAACGTACCCTTAATCTTACCATACCAAAGCTCAAACTTCAAATTTAAATCGAATTCTTCTTGTAAAAATTTAAAATCTAACTGTTCTATCCTAAGCTTAAATCTTGAAATAGTATTTGAATCAACTAATAATTTCTTAGGCTTAGGGCGAGCATCACAGTTAATATTAATATTCTTCAATATACCCGGAACTAATATTGCCAAACCAAAGTGATCCGAAACATCATTTAACATAACACTCGACGAATCATGGGGAATATTCAAAAAAACATTATCAATTAGAGATGAAGATGACTTCGTCACTCTTGTACAAATATTTACAGCAGGATGCATCCCATAACCTAACATTAATTTCAAAAAATTCCGGGCTTTTAAATTAGATGCTAACAATTTCAAATCAATGTTAAAATCTCCACACACAAAACACAGCATGTTCTTACGAGTTAGAAGGTCCATTTGTTGCTCTAATAATTCTAAAAAACAATCTATACTAGCTGAAGGGGGGCGGTAACAAACAGCAATAAAAAATGGGTCACCATTCTTATTAACTTCCGCAACAAAACACTCAAAAATCATCTCTCTATTAACGGACAAATCATCCCTAACCTTCACATTCAGATCAGTTCTAATATACAGGGCAAGTCCTCCATGCTGATGGTGATTACGGTTCTTAACACACATATTATAATTTAAAACATCCAATAGTCCAGAATTATTATTCATTAACCATGTTTCAGTAAGTGCAAGAATATGAAAATCAGATAGCATACACAGCTCCGACAAATAATCCAATGTACTATTTAACCACTGACAAGTCAGATGAAAAATGCCAAGTTTATCCAGTGCCAGTCTAGTATGTAAATCAACTGGGCACTTATAATTAACCTTCGGAAAAACATCATCTACCCCCATATCAAAATCCCTGTGAAGTACCCCTAATCCTAAATCCGAAGCACTCAATGGATTATTCTCAAGCCAATCCAAACGATCATTACGAAAAATTACCATTTTTTATAAATATATATATATATATATATATATATAAAAAAGAAAAGGAGGGTAGTTACAACCAAACCTAACCAACTGAATAACTTACTATAACTCGGAGGGTCCGTGAAAAGGAGGGTCGTTTAGCTTTATATATTTCCCAGGACTGTATCTTGGACCATCAGGGGGAGGAGGTGGTGGTATACATTGTCAGAAATTCAAATATAATTTTTGGAAACAGTATAAATATAAGGAATATAATTTTGCTACTTTTATTTTTACCATGTGTTTCCCTCTGTGGATCTGTCAATATCGACTGTTACTATTTTGATCCTACAATATAAATTTAGCACAAATATAGTATTCCAAACGAGTATTGCATGGGTAATTAAAAAGTGGGAGTAGGCTATTGCTCTTTTGTTGTTATTGCAGCCTAGTTAGCTTAGAAGGGGCTCTTGGGTAAAGTTCTAGTTTAGAGGCTTCTTTCTATCTTGGAAAGGAGCTGAATTAGGAGAATAAGAATTTCAGGAATGAATCTAGGGCCTAAAATATCCACTGGGAAGCTGTTAAAAGGTACTAACTCAACCCTTTCAATAATTCTAGGGCTTACAAGATTGCATAGACAGGTCAACACCTATCTAAGATTTGAAAAAAATCATTTAACCTTAATTTTGGTTTCAGTGGCTCATTTGGACAAATTGTTATATCAATCATAGTGAAGTAAAGAACGATGTTGACACAATGTATTATTTATTTTTTGATTTTTTGGTCTTAGACCAGGGCACTTCATATCAAAGGATTTGTCGTAAAACTTCGAAAAGGGGTCATTCGATTGGAAATTGGAGTGGCTTGTGCCCTTTTTAATAGTGGAAAGTGATTGGAAGGCAATTTTCCCAAACAAATCTAATCAAAATTTTGAGATAGCCATTTTGTTCAGCATAGTTGATTTCCAGATAGAAATTATGTTTTTGAGGAGGATACTCCCCCACAGCCCTCAGGGCAAGGGTTGTAACTTATGCCCTGGGGGGCATATAAGGTTTTTACAGAGAGCATTGTCATAGAAACTTCAAAAAAGTTTCGTTCGATTGGAAATTCAATGGGCTAGTGCCCTTTTTAATAGTAAAAAGTGATTGGAGGGCAACTAACCCCCCTCTCGCGCCAACCTTTTCCCCCAAACACATCCAATCAAAATTTTAGATAGCCATTTTGCTTGACGTAGTTAAAAAGTCTGGAAATTATGTAACCCAAAACGAACAGAAATTACAATAAATAACCAAGTCAAACTCAAAACGAGCAGAAATTAACATGAGTAATGCTCAAAACCCCTATGCCTTCCCAAGGCCAGAACATAATTTCCACTTCACTGAAAAAAATGCAAATGAAAGTGCATTGTCAGTTTAATATACATATACTGATATTTAATTATCAAAATGTTAATATTATTTGACTTATTAAAGTTATAAAAGTAAAAACATTTATATTTTTTCAGTAAAGTACAAATTATGTTTTGGCTTTGGGAAGGCATAGGGGTTTTGAGCCCCACTTATGTTAATTTCTGCTTGTTTTGAGTTTGACTGGGTTATTTATTGTAATTTCTGTTCGTTTTGGGTTTCATTTATTTATCAATCCTGATTTGTGGTAGTTTCACGCTTGGTGGATTAATTTATTTTTGCTCATTTTTGGTTTAATGGAGTTCTTTACTTTTCTGTTAAAAACTTATTTTGTGGAAAAAGTTTTTTTTTAATTAATTTGAAGAAAGAGTGACCTACAGAAAATTTAGTCCATAAATGCAACTCATGGTTCATGTTTGCACATTGGGGGAGGGGAAAGCTCATTTCTAACACAAAACAAATATATTTGGATTCAGGATGAAATTCTGATTCTAAAAGTATGTCTCTTTCTTGGCTATCTTATTGGTGAGTTAATGGCTCTAATTAGGAGTAGGGGAGGTAAGAAGAAACAGTTGCTTATGCATTTAGGACTGACATAAGTAACTCAAGAGCTCTACAGGTTCAAAAAACCTTAATGTAGACCCAGGCCAAGGTAAATGCATCATCTAAGGTAGGCCATTATTCTAGAATATTCCAAAGCAACTTCCAAAGTTTTATGGTGTTTTCAAATGAATTCTTAAGCACATCCCAAATATGCTACTAAAATAGGCCTAGACTAGTCTAAATGAGTATGAAGACTAGGCCAAGAAAGCTTATTTAACCTTTTCCCAAGGACAGCAGCTGATCAGAGATAGTGAGTACCCAAAATGGTGCAGTAGCTGATTATTAATATTAAGTTGAGGACAACTACATAAATAGCTTATACAACATGGGCCTATTCAATTAGAATACCCTTCCTATATATTGTTGTTGTCTGTTTGATGCACTCCTGGGCAGGCTGCCCACTGTGCATTTCTCCTCAATTTTCTCAGAACCCTTCAGGGTGAAAGGTGTTCCACATCAAATTTCAGCTGTCATTCTGTCATGATCAAGGGTCAATCAATTTAAATAGCCATCTGACTTTTGTCACTGTGGTTAGAGAGGAGTTTTGAAGACTCTCAAGGCAAAATCCATTAAATCAATGGCAAGCTATATTCAGCTCCATCTAATAATGTCACATATTTTGCCTCCATATTTACAATTCAAACACAACTGGCTGATATGACAATTTAAACCAATGAGCTCGGCTTGCAATATATACATATACACATACATATCCAATATTAAAATAATGTACAATAATATTAATATATATAATTGTAATAATATATTACAATTTAGCCCCAATGACTCAACAATGCAGGAATACTTAGATCAACTATTTAGATGGTCATCTGAGTGGGGTTTGCAGTTCAATGTGTCAAAATGCAAAGTCCTGAATCTTGGAAACAAAAATTCTAAATAACCCTACCATATTGGAGATTACCTACTTGAAGCTGTAAGTGAGGAGAAGGACCTGGGGTTATTGTCAATGACAAGCTCAAGTTCCACAGCCCCACACAAGCTCAAGCTGCTAAAGCAAACTGAGCTCTAGGGCTCATAAAATGAACATTTACCACCAGGAAACCATGTTTGGTCAAGAAGCTGTACAAAGCTATTGCATGTCCACACCTGGAATTTGGAATGACACTAGTGTCTCCCTATTATAAAATGGACGTTAAAGCCCTCGAGAGTGTCCAAAGGTGAGCAACAAAGCTCATACCAGCTTTGCAACACAAGCTGTATGAGGAACACCTTGTATCCCTTAAACTCCCCACCTTAGTATATCAAAGAAAGAGAGGAGATACAATCACTACTTGCAAACTGCTAGAAAACAACCTCTCAAGTCAAATTTTCTCCTCATCCCATGCAAGTATAATAAGAGGTCACACAAAGAAGCTGCAAGTCACCCATTGCCATCAACATGAGTGCCGACAATTCTTCTCTCTATGCACTGTCCCTTACTGGAACAGCCTCTCCAAAGCCACAATCCAGTCCCAAACCGTAGATGCATTCAAGAAAGGAGTTACCTTAATTCGCACTTCGGAGCAAATTAAGGTCCATACTGGATCTGTTGTGACCAGGACTTTTCCAGTTGACCAGGACTAGTCCAATGCAGTGTAGGCTGACCTTTGATGCCAAACCTTAGTCATGTCACACCACCAGCAAGATGTGAGATCTTCGAAAGAAATTCTCTTTCTCCTTTAAAGACTTATCATAATAACATAAAAATCATTCACTGAGTACTGACATACTAAATTCTCCCCATACCTAGCACCCCATTTTGCTAGATTATCTGCCTGCCGATTCCCCTATTACCAACATGAGCTGGTACCCATGTTGCTACAATCTCATACTTAGCTGTTATAATTTCTAGCACTATCTTTTCTAAAAGCAGCAATGATTTTCTTGCTGGCTTATGACCATACATCAAATGATTCAGTACTGAAAATGAGTCACTACATATCAAATATTTACCTACTGGCAAAATACTTGCAATAAATTCAAATACTTTCAATAAGGTGGACAACTCAAGTGAAAATATTGACAACTTCACTGTTACTTTAAAAGACAGTGTATGACTCAGCCCAGGGACCAGAACTATAGCCCCACCCCCAGTGGTAGAGCATGATCCATCAGTGAAAACCATCCTATGTCCAGTCTGTGTCCACTGGTCTACCATTCATGCCAACTAGCTCTTGCAATCTCTGGTGGTTCCTTTGGACTACCCCTTGTGAATGGGGGTAGTGCTATATTTGACTTTATACCTGTACTAGAAGCTGAGCCCACCTCACCAATGACATCAGAATTCAGGATAGGAGCAGGTGTTTCAGAGCTGTTTTTTCACCACTTGACAGTATGATGGAGTTGATTTTGCTGGAATCTTTGGTTCTGATCATATGCTTCAACAAGTTCTTTGTAGATAATGTGATTTGGGATCAACATCTTCCATGTAGAATATTGTGCTTCTAATTTTTTTATTCTAGTTTCTAATGTTGTCAGTCCTAGTTCACAGTATATTGCAGGTAGGGGGGTTGATTTTAGGCATCCAAGAATTTTCCTTAGTATGCAATGCAGGGCTGTATCCAGTTTTTTCAGGAGTTGGGTAGGTGCCTCTTGGTATAGGAGCCAGCCATAATCCAGCTTGCTTATTACAACTGCTCTCACAAGATGGGTGGCAACAGAGAAAGGGGCTTCTCTCTTAGATAAGCAAATAGCATTGACAAAGTTGGCTCTTCTCTCAAGATTTCCAATTAAATAATTCACATGGTGACTAAGATGTGCTAAATGAGTGCCACTTGTCCCAATTAATCCAAGAGCCAACACGTTCCAGAGATGGCCAAAAAGAAAATATTCTTGATTTGTTCCTAACCAACCAGCCTGAGACAATTATTGAAATAGTAGTCACAGCACCCCTGGGGAGAAGTGATCACTGTAGCATATCAGTAGAGATTAGGCTAAACTCAGCAAAGCCAAATAAATATACAAAGAAGACCACAACCAGGTTAGATGCAGCTAAGTACAAGAGCATGATGCAAAGTGTAGACTGGGAATGCACAAGGTTCAAAGATGATGTAAACAATCTGCTACAACTAGTCACTGACATCATTAAAACAGCAGTTGTTTGCTGCTCAGTCACTAGTGAGAAAACAGTCCCCAAAACTCTACCAAAGTTAGACCCCAATATGAAGCAACTGATTAACATTAAACAAAGGAAGTTTAAGAAATTAAGAAAATTCAGGAGCAAGGAGAATGAAAAAGCATACCAACAAGCTAGCAATAAAATCCACAGTGAATCCAGAAAAGTTGAAAAGGAGCAGGAACAGTATGTTGCCAGCAAGGCAAAAACCAACCCAAAATTTTTTTGGAAACACATCAACAAAAAGCTCACTAATAGAACTAGAATCCCTAACCTGATGCAAGAAAATGGCAATAAAGCCACCACCCCGGCTGAAAAAGCAGAAGTACTGAGCCAGTTCTTCAGCTCAGTATACACTAACAAATCCCCAGAAGCCAGCGCTATTACTGACAGCCCTATAAGTCCAACGAATCGACCCCAGATTAAGGAAACCAAGGTTCAGCAAGGTGATGTGCTCAAACTACTCAGGGAAATAGATCCAAACAAATCACCCAGACCCAATGGTATAGCAGCCAGGTGGCTGAAGATTCACTTACTTACCTGTCTGATACATCCCTACAGCATGGTATAGTCCCAGCTAAATGGAAACAAGCTAATGTTGTGCCCATACATAAGAAGGGGGGCAAATCCAGTGCCTCCAACTACTAGCCAATAAGCCTAACTTCCCAGCTCTCCAAGATTATGGAAAAATTAGTCCACAACAAGATTATGAATTTTTTATCTGAAAATCAACTGATTGGTGCAGAACAGTTCTGCTTCATGCTGAGAAGCAACTGCACAAATCAGATCCTGGAAATTTTGGACAAGTGGACAACTGCCCTGGAAAGTGGCCTGAGTATTCTGGTGGTTCTGTTTGATGTAGAAAAGGCCTTTGACAAAGTCCCCCATAGCACCCTACTTTGTACCTTTGGCATAAGTGAGCAGATGATTTTGGGGATATCTTCCTTTCTACTTGACCATAGCCAGATTGTTAAAGTGGAAGACACATTGTCATCAAAAGCTAATGTACCAAGTGGCATCATCCAGGGGAGCATAATAGAGCCACTACTCTTCATCTTCCACATAAACAACAGAACTGAGGGTATCACCAGCAGTGTCAAGCTCTTTGCAGATGACACAAAGCTTTTCAGGCCAGTAGCAAAACAAGAAGATGTGACCATCCTGCAGAGCAACATTGACATGTTGAATAGGAATCTTGAGAGCCTATGATTAAGCTTCATTGGCACAGCTAAGAACGTATGATGAAGGTAGCTTAAAAAAAAGTTGATTCCATTCACAAAATCAATTGCCACTCAAGCAGAAGAAACAATGAGTTCAAGACCACCAGCCCAAGATCTAGAGAATGCTACTTCTGTGGAGGCAGCTACAGCCCTAATCATGCATGTCCTGCAAAAGGAAAAACATGTACAAAGTGCCGCAAGCCTAACCATTTCGCACATGTCTGCAGAAGCAACAAGGTCGTAAATGTAGTTTCAGGCACCAACAATACACTTGGAAACTCTGATGATGAGGACGAGATATTTCTGCATGAAGTCTTGGAAACAAATAACAAGGAAGAAGCCATAGTTTCCCTCAAAATGAATACCCAGTTGCCAGTTAGTTTCAAAGTTGACACAGGAGCACAAGCAAATATCTTTCATATCAAGTATTTTGACATGCTCTTGCCAAAGCCAGAAATAACCAAGGCTAGGCAGAAGCTTACTAGTTACTGTGGTGGCAGGATTCCCATTTGAGGGACATTTACTTTGAGCTGTACCTATGAACAATCAAGACCTTCCATACCAGCAGTTCTACATTATAGAAGCAGACTCTGTTCCCATAACTGGCTTCAGATCAAGCTTGGATCTGAACCTTATTAAACTGATCATGAATGTCAACTCTGCTGCAAGCACTGAAGTACCAATCTGCAACTCTGTTTCAAAGGTTATTAAAGAGTTTAATGATGTCTTCAAAGGGCTAGGAAAGCTGGATGGCAAGTGCCATTTTTATTTGAAGGACAGAGCCATCCCTAAGGTTCATGCTATAAGGAAAATTCCATCAGCTCTTTGCAACAAGCTTAAAGCAGAGCTTGATAAAATGGAGAAAGACGGTGTCATTGAGAAGGTGACTCTCCCTACTGAATGGGTCAACTCCATGGTGGCCGTTCAAAAGAAAGATGGCACTCTCCGTCTCTGTATTGACCCTGTGGATCTAAATAAATCCATCAGAAGACCCCACTACCCTATTCCAATGCTAGAAGACTCTATATCCAACTTGCATGGAGCAAAGTACTTCACAAAGCTAGATGCACGTTCAGGATACTGGTCATTGTTGCTCGATGAAGAATCCTCAGACCTAACTACATTCAACACTATCTTTGGAAGATACCATTTCAAGCATATGCTGTTTGGCATTATATCAGTGCAGGACGAATTCCAGAGGTGCATTGAGGAAGTGTTTGAAGGTCTCATTGGCTTTGTAGTCATCATAGACAATCTGCTAGTTTTTGGTTCAACCCTGGAAGAGCATAATCAGCATCTTGTTGCTGTCTTAAAGAGGGCACAAGCAAAAGGGGTGAGGTTCAACCTCAGTGAATGTAAATTTAGTGTACAAGAAGTAACATACTTTGGCCACATGATTGGTGAAAAAGGGATGCGCCCTGATCCAGAGAAGCTACATGCAATTAATGCAATGCCAAAGCCAGCAAACAAAGAAGAGCTGACCACCCTCCTAGGAATGCTAAATTACTTAGCCAGGTATATCCCTAATCTATAAACAAAATGCAAGGACCTTTGTGACATAAGCAAAGACGAAGACTTTGTTTGGGAAACAGAGCACAATGTTGCCTTAAAGGAAATAAAGGGCTCCATTGTGTTGCACCTTCATTTATTTGATCACCAAAGCACCTCAATTGACCTGAGAGTTGATGCCTTGTCACACAGCCTAGGAGCATACATCTCAACAAATGGACAGACAATAGCATATGCTTCTCAAGCCCTTATGCCTACCAAGCAAAGATACTCACACCTAGAGAAAGAGCTTTAAGTTATTGTATTTGCCTGCCAATTCTTCTATCATTACATTTATGGAAGGCAAGTCAATGTGTTCACTGATCATTGCCCTCTTGAAACCATCTTACAACAGCCTTTGCACAAGGCCCCAGCAAGACTTCAAAGGATGATGCTCCAGATTCAGCCATACAACTTGAGTTTCCCTTACCAACCCAGTGCTGAATTACCAGTTGCTGATGCTTTATCAAGGCTCAACCTGTCATACATTGACAAGGCAAGGCAGAGAGAACTCAAAGTGTTGTACACCAAGTTGTCAAGTTACTTCTAGTGTGCAATTCAAAACTGCAGGAAATCTGCAACCAGTCTAAAGAAGACCCCCAGCTAGATGCACTCAGAAAAACTATAGAAACTGGCTGGCCAGTTTGCTGTAAGCTATGTCCTGGTCATGTACTGCCATTTTGGGGAGTCCAACACAAACTGTACATCAATAACAAAATCATATTCAAGGGAGACATGATAGTGGTACCAGCATGTCTGAGATCCAATGCGTTAAAACAGTTACACCCATCCCATCTAGGGGTGGAGAAAACTAAACAGAGAGCCAGGATGCTCATCTAGTGGCCTTGACTGAACACAGACATAGAAAATCTAATTGTCAGCTGCTACACATGCCAAAAAAACAGCAGGAGTCTGCTGAAAGAGCCACTAATCGGCTCACCAGTTTCAGTTCTCCCCTGGCAACAAGTTGCCTGTGACATATTCACCTGGCATGGAGCCAGCTACCTCCTAGTGGTGGACTACCATAGCTGCTTTTTTGAAACTGATCAATTGCATGAATTAACATCTGCAGAAGTCATTTAGAAACTGAAGTTGCATTTTGCCTGTCATGGCCTACCCCAGGCCATTATGTCCAATAATGGTAGACAATTTGGGTCCCAAGAATTCAAGGGATTTGCCAGAGACTGGTGATTTGAGTTAAAAACCAAGTCTGGTATACCCCCAGTCAAATGGATTAGTGGAAAAGACTATCCAGACTTGCAAGAGCATCATGACCAAGGTATGTGAAAATGGATTGGATCCATACCTTGGAATTCTGGAATACTGCAACACCCCAATAGACAGTTTAGCTACCCCCCTCACAAATGCTCATGAGCCGCTAGCTCTGCTCAAAACTGCCATGCACAGAAAAGCACTTGGAAAAGAGAGTGGTACAGACTTTCTTGGCAAGCAGAGAGAAGGCTCAACATAGACAGAAATCCTACCATGACTGGCATGCTAGAGAACATCCCAAACCCAGAGGAGGTGACCAGGTCTTTTTCAGAAAACAGCCAGAAGCACCATAGAAAAGCAGCAAAATAATTAAAGAGGCAGATGAGCCTAGATTGTACTACCTATCAACTAAAGATGGTACAATCCTTCACTGCAACTGAAGACACTTAATCAAAGCAGCCTCTCTACTCACACCTGATGATAGACCTGCCATGAAGTACCCCTCCAGGGCTGTGTCAAGGTCACTAAACCTGGAACAGGTTGCAGATTGTCCTAGAACTACTGCAAGCATGAGTCTGCACAGATCATTGCAGAGATTCCCCACTACCACCACCAAGCCCAGTATGGCCATAGCCAAGCCCTACCTGCCAGCAAGTGAACCATCTAGCACAAGCAACAGCTGTTCAGGCCACAAGATCCAGCAGACTGGTGAAGCCACCAGAGAGAGTAAACCTATAATGAATAACAAAGTGACAATGAGGCATTTGTGTCTAGTGTAGGTCTGCCAAAACAAATTGGCAGCTGATGGGAGTGAGCCTTGTGCCTCTTGGTGTAGTGTTCTGTTGTGTCCTGTAGTGAGTGATAATTTGCCAAGTTATTGGCAGCTAGCAGAGTAAGCCTAGTGCCTCTATGCCTAGAGGTAGAAGGAGCTCATCTCTTGGAAACAGCTGAAGGGGGATGTAGCATTATGTGATACCTTGCTTTATGCTTGTGGTTGTGCACCAGCTTGCTATTGCATGCTTATGATTATTTGCCTTGATGCTTTATACTTGCTTGCTTTGCTTATAGTGTTCTTTATTATAGGTGCCTGGGTTTTAAATAAGGATTTATCTACTAAACATTACAGTAAGTTAATGGCTCTAATTAAGGGCAGGGAAGATAAGGGGAAGCAGTTTCCTATACATTAAGGACTGACATAATAACTCAAGAGCTCTACAGGTTAAAAAGACCTTAAAAAACTCAAATGGATAAGGCCTAATGTAGGTCTAGGCTGAGGTGAAGTTTACAGTAATTATTCTAGAATATTTCAAAGTAACTTCCAAAGTTTTACGTTGTTTTTAAATGAATTCTGAAGCACATCCCAAATATGCTACTAAAATAGACCTAGACTTATCTAGCCTACAAGAATATCAAGGCTAGGCCAAGAAAGTTCAACTAACCTTTTCCCAAGGACAGCAGCTGATCAGAGATAGTGAGTGGCCAAGATGGTGCAGTAGCTGATTATTCATAATAACTTGTAGATAACTGCATAAATAGCTTATACAACATGGGTCTATTCAATTAGAATAGCCTCCTATATAATAAGTCTGGTGACTCATTAATATATCTTCGATTTCTTTGCAGAATTTCCAGTAATTAGCTGACATCTATTTTTAAGGAGCATAGGTAAACATCGGACTTGATAGGCCTATCTTTATAAGCTGTTATTCAGCATCTCATTGGAAAACAAAGTAGTACCATAGAATAGAAAAATACTATATCCTGCAAGATTTCGTTTGATTTCACCATTAAAACAGAGTAACAGCTGTTTCACATTACCGTTCTGAAATGTAAGCTAGTAAATTCAATAATAGAATGGCTTAAGGCCATTATATATTGGTCAGCGAAAAGTAATCAACCAACCAAAATCTTGTTTATATTTTTACAGACCTTTAGGTGACCAATGGAACTATCTACTTAGTCAATTTGAAACCTTTGTCTCACTCTTAAATCTTGAAATTAAAATCAAATTTTCTAGAGCTTGGGTTTAGATTATTGCGTACTTAGCTTTTCAATGGTCAAGAGGATAAAGATAGTAATATGTCAACTGTTGACAATCGGAGCGTAAGTCCCGAAGCTCAGAATATACCCCTCCTCCTTCTGGATTGGTTTGACGATGTCCCAATCTTATGTAGTTGCTTGATGAAAACTAAGAACTCATCAAGTAAGTTGTTAGCCAATTTCTTTGGGCAAGCTATCGTAAGATACTTTCATTGAGATGTTTTTTATAACTAAAAATTTATTATCTCATTCGACATTGCCATACTCAGGAATTGTAGTTGTTATGTTACAAATATGAAATAATGTTGGAAGTGGGCTAAATTGTCCACAAAACATAAATAGAAAAACCATATAATCAAATATAAATTGGTTAAATAATTTCGGGGTGGTCTTTAAACTGATCTTCCTCTATACTCTTTCAGAATGTTTAATTTCGTCGTTTCTCAAATAGTTGCTAATAATGAACTGTAAGTAAGGATCAACCAGGTCTACTGGTAACCGAAGCTCTAAAAAAGGACATATATAGAAAAAAGATTCCCCACAGAATTTCCCGAGAAGAGTAATTATTACTAAGAACTTACATTCAAACGAAAATATTGGGTTTTAGATTTGTTTCTATTTTTTTTTTCTTTTTTAGATGAAATAGTTTTGTGGCAATGAACTGTAAGGAGCGACTCGTGCTAATGATAAACAAAAATCTAAAAAAGAATAAATTTTGATTGCAATATTTCCGTTAAAAGAAATTACGTTTTATATTTATTCCAAATTTATAAAGTCCATTAACTTTAAAGTTACCCTAAAAAAGTTTCAAGCCTGAGTTGAAATTTCTTTTTCTCTGCTTGAATTCAATTAGCTTCGCGAGTCAGCTTTTTCAGTCTCATGCAAGCTATAATGGTAAAAGTTGAAGTTAGGTTAGTTTTAGATTATGTTAGTCTAGGTTAAATTTGGTTATAAATATCAGAAATGGGTTAAAAACCTAACCAAACCTAACCTAGCCTGTCATCATCAAATCTTGCATTAAATTGAAAAAGTCAACTGGCAACGCTGACTAAATCCAGGAAAAATGGTAGTTCAGACATTCACCGATGAATGACGATATTCACGAATATCGGACATTCACAGTAACATATGAATTTCAGATTTTTGTATGAATTTTAGCCAATAAAGTGTTGTCAAATTTAATTAATTAGTTTCGCTTATTTAATTTTCAGTTTTATTGAGGCAACACTGACGAAAACGTGGTACCGCCCTTAGAAACTTTATAACTTCTAAACGAACATAAAGAAAATCTCAGTTTTCAGGTATGAATGGACCTAAGGTGGTTCCAGGGGGCTAACAATTATTTTATTTTGATACCTTTAATAATAAATGGTTGTTTGGTATTATTTCCATACTAAGAGAAGGGATAAAAATTTATAGGCAATTTGGATTTCTTTAAGTGCTGGAAACTTAGCCTTTTATGTATTATAAGCATTACAGGGGCTCTTTGTTGTCTTCTGGAATTTTAGGCAGGAGATAACAACAAATAATTACAGTTCATTTGTGATAGTTGAGTTCTGGAACACATCCATAGGATTTGCAATTTCGGGAAATAGAAATTGACGTTAGAGAAATGGACAATATTCGACATTTTTTACAATAGATTTAAATTTAAAGGAAAAGAGACGACCCTAACAAATTCCGGAATAAAAATATTTCTAACGTATATAAAAATTATTGCATTAAAAAAAGAGAAAATTCACATAATGATCCTTTGAGACTCGGGAGTCAGGACAACAATCGCTTGGTGTAAGGCCTTTGTCTCTCGGGACTGGTGTTAGTTTTATTTAATTCATTAAGTGTTCTTGGGTACGATTCCGGGATGGAAAAAGCGACAAGGGGGACAGAAGAAAACGTGGCTGGCCTGCATCAAGGCTGACCTACACCCAATCGGTGAATTGAGCCACTCGCGAACGACCGGGACTCTTGGCTTACTACAATGACGAAGTTACTGGACGCCAGGGAGAGCTGAGATGCTTGAGTCTTGCTACAAGTACAAGTAAAGTAAGTCTTGGGTATAAATTAATGCAAGGGTATAATGAAAATAAACGGAATTTAATTAAAGGGTAAAACAAAAATTAAATTCTTTATTAGATAATTTGCGACTTGGCTCATTCCCGACTACAAAGGATCGAACGGGAGTCAGACAGGGTTGATAAACTTTAACAATAGTTTGAGTTTGCTATTAAAATATACTGGATATCACACCCAAAACATCTTACATACTAGCTAGGCGTATCTTCATAAAACTGATAATCAGCCAAGAAATTAAAAGATCTCCCGACTGACTTAATCATCAAATTTCTTTTTGTCAATACAATTTGCAATAAAACCCCTGCCCCTTCTCTATTTCTTAGGGCAAGATTGCTTATTGTACCCACGATTCGACCGTAGAAGGCCGAAGTGGCAACGTCCTAAGTTTATTTCCTTGCGTGTACTACACATACTAGACATTAATACAAATAATATAACAAAAAGACAGTGTATTATTAAATTACAATAAATATATTCCATGTCAATAAATATTGGTAACAAACAAATGAAAACACCTTTATAAGGAATAAGCGAAGTGTTGATAAACTAAAAGAAAACTTCTAAGAGAATGACCAAAATAATTGATTCCGCCTGATCGATAGGTTCTTTGCCTTTAAAATCCTTTATATCAGGTGGTAAACGGCACGCGTGAAAAAGTGTGGCGTTCCCGGCTGAACATATATCACTCTGAGATAACCACTAGACAACGAAGGTTGGGCTACCCCTCGCATCGGATGTACGTTCTTTTAACTGCGTTCAATAATGTTCGTTCATCTTGTGTACTAAATAAAGAAAATCCCTTTCTATATATATATATATATATATATATATATATATATATATATATATATATATATATATATATATATATATATATATATATATATATATATGTATTATATATATATATATATATATATATATATATATATATATATATATATATATATATATATATATATATACATATATACATATATATACATACTGAACAAGTACTGACAAAACCTATCCTCTCCACACAAAAAAGTGACCCTTTGTCCGCGTCTCCGGAGACGATTCCATACCTATGCGAACCTGGCGACTAAATCACAAGTTCCGTAGGTGATTATACTTGTTCCATAAAAGCTGTATTGAATTTAATTTATTGGCTCGGAGCGATTAAGTAGTACAACATTTTCCCTCTAGAGGCGCTGAGGTACGCGGGGTCACTTTTGGAGAGTTTTGACTGTACTTGTTCAGTAGATGATTATACTTTGATATATATATATATATGTATATATATATATATATATATATATATATATATATATATATATATATATATATATATATATATATATATATATATATATATATATATATATATGTGTGTATACATGTACATATGTTAAGAAAAAAAACCGACAAGACTTGACTACTACCATAAATCCGAGGGGAGGGAAATTTAACAGGGGTGATTTTACCACGGAGGAAATTTTTTCGTGGGGAGGGATTTTCCGGGGAAATTTTTCACGGAGAGGAAAGCTAGACTTCCCGGCATGATTTAAAACAAAGACCTCAGAAATTAACTGAAAGTAAGGAACAGCATTAGAACTTAAAATAAGCAGGCAATTATTCCGTACATGAAGAATACCGGCCCTTTCCTCAACAGTCTCTTTTTACGCTGAAGTTTGGCTTTTTGGCCCAATCCTTCAAGAACGACTCTTAAAATACAATTGGAAATAGAAGCTCTTTTACATAGCGTAGGAGCAAGGGCTGAGGAAGTGGCAGGCCCCCTCTTATGAGGAGTAATTGATGTTCGTTTCGATGTTGCTTTTTACTTTAAGTTGGAAAAGCGTCTGTTTTATTTAACACCAAATCATTTGAAAATAAACATTTGAAAAGAAATAACTTTTGTATTTTTTCCGGATTTTTACCATCAACCTTCATGCTTCAACTTGTTTCTTCCTTGTACCATACTAAATTTTAAACAAAAACAAGTTTTCGACTGAAAGTAAGGAGCAACATTAAAAGTTATAAAGAACAGAAATTATTCCGCATATAAAGGGGGCTGCCACTTCCTCAACCCCGCTCTTTAGGCTAAAGTCTTAATTTTCTTTAAAAATACTTCTCATTCAAATTCAACCACCCTTGAGTTTGAACAATCTTTTTTAAAAAATTCTAACAAAAGTTAAGCTATAGCGTAAAGACCGAGGGTTGAGGAAGGGACAGCCCCCTCATGCACAGAATAATTTCTGTTCGCTTTAAGTTTCAATGTTGCTTCTTACTTTCCGTTTAACTTTTTTTACTTTATTTAGTTTATGACCGTTTTTCAAGGCCTGGCCCCTTTACTTCACCTATGACTAATAAAAAATTGTTAATACCATACATAATAAAAATAAATATATATATATATATATATATATATATATATATATATATATATATATATATATATATATATATATATATATATATATATATATATATATATATATATATATATATATATATATATATATATATATATATATATATATATATATATATATATATATATATATATATATATATATATATACATCTATAATATATATTATATATATATATATAATATATTATATATATATTGCATAATTATTGATAAAAAAAAAGAAAAAAATACAAAACGATATGAATTACTGACCGAAATAAAATAAAAATTGATAGCAAAGATGCTAAAAGTATGCATTGATACGAAATTTCTAACTTACGTAAAAAGTCTTAGTCACCGAAATAATTTGGATTGTGCAGCTTAAGCCATATCACTCATGAATCGAAAATCTACAACATACAATACAAACAAATTATACACATAAGTTCTCATCAAGTTATTTCTGTCCACAAGCATATACTAAAATTTCACAAAAAGGTAATAACAAAAGGCTGAAAGGCAGATCCTCTTAGGAGAATATTTTCTAGAATCTACAAACATTTCTGAATTTTTGGATATGCTTGTCACCCTCGAGCCCTCTCCCCAGCAAGCACTATTCTTAGATTATTAAAAGTACCAAGGACAGTGAACATGAAATAAGCTTGTGTTAATCAATTAAGTGGAAACTTCCGTAACTATACCCATTAAAAAAAAAAAAAAAATAGAATAAAAAGAGAATTAAGTTCTTAATGAAAAAGACGTCCGTATGCTGTTACACAGTTTTGGATAGTAGAGGGCACCAAATTACAAAAAAAAGTTATGAAGGTGTAGCTGTCATTGCAAACAAAGAAATTTAAAGTCTGAGTTTTTACGCATGAAAAGCATTGGCAACACCAACTAAATAGTTTTTGTTTGTCTATTTTATGGTTCAACGTGGCAACACTGACAAAAATGTGATACTGTCCTAAAAACTTCATAATTTCAAAACAGCCGAAACGAAAATCTTGGAGAATCATGGGCTTTAGATACTAATAAACCTAAAATGGGTCGAGGAAACAAAAAAGATTTATTTTTGTGTTTACTTTACTTGTTATTTATCAGTAGTTACGCTTGGTTGTTATTGGTATGATTGATATGTTACATCGTCCGTGTGAAAACATATTTCTTTTTCTTTCATTGAGAAACATGAAATCTGAGTGCTAAAGCATGAGACAAGTCAAGCCTATAGCTTCCTCTGTTTTAGCTTAAGATAAATAAATAAAGCAAAATTCAGCTTCTATGAGAACCGTAGGTGTTAGATTGTTTTTCATTATATTAGTTTCTTTAATGAGTGCCCCCCCCCCCCTTCTTAGAAAGAAATTAAGGCATTTGAAAAAGACTTGAGCAAACTTTAAAGTGAGTTGTACTATCTTTTATCCTATGCTATTCCAACGTTATTTTTTAAAGTATCAAAGTATAAAAATCAAGTAAATTATTTTTGACGATGAGGAACGACGTTATTTCTAGAGACTTTTATTTAATAAATTCTTGATATAATTTCTATTCATAACATATCTTCTTTTCTACCAAAATACCAATGGTGATTATCAGGCTTAGAAAACAGATCTAATAGCATACAAAAATCCGTTAGAAAAAGCCAGTTAATATAAAATAACAAATCTGAATAACTTAGAAAGTAATGTAAGCCACTCGTCATGTAGTTGAATCGATCACAGGGTCCTATATTTTCCTCAATAAACACTATCCCAGATCTGAAGGATTTTTTTTGTTGTTCAATGTCACCTCAGTTATAGATTTCACAATGTCTTCTGCTTTCCTCCAGGCCACTTCTTCTAGCTGCTAAAAAAATAAAAAAAAAATAAATTCTTTGTATTTTTTTAATCTAGGGAGGAGGGACAATTTTTCTAACCTATTCAGGTAGTACTATATGGCTGATCTTAAAGGCTGCTCCTCAACCCGTTATAAGAGTTCTTATGAGAGCATCTTACCCCGTTACAAGAGAATTCGTATTAGAGCATCTCACTCCGTTATAAAAGCCACCGTTCTGGAGCCTTTCCAAGCAATAATATTTGGCTGAACCTAAATGTTGCATCTCACCCCGTTACAAGAGGACAGAGTCAGCAGAAGAAATAAATATCTTCAATTTTTTGTGCAACTGATCAGACACTTTCTACAAATAGAATTTTACGACTAAAAAAAACATAATATTTAGGCATCTTAATTATATAATTTATACCAACAAAAAGTTATCTGAAAAAGTATGACGCAATACCCTAGAGCGGGCAACGGTTTCCGGAGAGCGGAGGTTAGATCAGTTGTCGGCTTTTTGAATGTTCACAAGGAAGCATGCCTTTTCATTTCTTTTTTTTGTTGGCACTATGTGTATCCAGACTGTCAAAAGGGCATATCTACAATATCTGAGGAAGGGCTAAGTGCATTAAATTGAAAATTTCAGGAAATAGTGAAGCTTGGACGATAGCCAAGAGCCTGTGGTCCGAGATTTTCTTCGCTAATCCACCTTAGAGCCTCGCACTTCCTACTCCTATCAGGAAAGCCGTCCCAGCCGAGCGTTCAGCACGCTAGACTTAAAATCCTTTGTCCGTTAGGACAGTGGTTCGAGTTTTTTACCTTCCTTTTTGTCTACTCCCATCAAACAAAATAGTCACGTCTTATATTTCTGATAAAAGAAGCAGAACCCACATCAATTACAGTCGATCTAAATAGCAGGATCTAGTGTTTTACAAGAAAGTTTCTCTTCCCCAGTTCTTCTAGTTAATTACACTACTTTCAAAAAGCTTTACGTTTAGAAATAATAGCGCATAGTATAAAGTTAGCATATAATGTCATTGCTATATCTTTGTTGAAACGCGTGTAAATGCCTTACGGCAAGCCTTTGGTTTAAAACGCATGAACCATAATTTTTTTTTTGGAATGTGGAGGCAGGGCCAGACAAAAGGGGGAGGGCAACCGGGGCAAACTGCCTCGGGCACCATGGCACCATCGGTAGTTTTACTACTGATGACGGTCACTGTATATGTGACCGAAATAGCTGGTATTTTTTGTGAAATTTATTATACACTGTCTATTAAAAAGGATTTTATCCCTATTTTGAACTTTTATTTTAGCACCATGGCTTTGGGGGGGTGGGGGGGTTGTGACTGCGGCTTCTTGTTTTTTTTTTATTTATGTTTGAGTCGGGAGGGGGTGCACCGTAATTAATTTTGCTCCGAACGTCACCAACCGTAGGCCCTTTGTTTAGGAGTTGGAAGACAGTGTTGCATACCTGCTTGTGCTTAAGGTATGCGACTAGAAGCTTTTTGTCCGTGACATAAAATTAACAAATTTTTATTTTATAAAAATCTATGACAAAAACAGAATTTTAGGACTTTACGACTCTTTTGAATTTTTTTTTTTAATAACTAGATTTGCAACACGACATACACAAAAAGAGTACTGTATATACTGCTATTCCTTTGCTTTGTTCAACTTCGAGGTCGAAAGCATCTGTTATAGCTCGTTTTGAATGAGTCAAAAGACATTTTTGAAAGGTTGGCATTTAAAACAATGCTTTGAAAAACAACTATATATATATATATATATATATATATATATATATATATATATATATATATATATATATATATATATATATATATATATATATATATATATATATATATATATATATATATATTTGCATAAATTTTGTAGTATATATACTACAAAATTTATGCAAAGCTAATGATTGGGCGCCGTTCCCTTAGCGTTGTAGCAAAGACATAGCGATAAGATATAATTTAACTATGTGCGTGAAAAGTAACAGTGCGCGTCTGACTTCATTACTATAATTTTTTTTCTGACTGATGACGGGTTATATTCCCAAAGTATTTGAGATGTACTAAGGGCTTCTACTTATGTTTTCTGACTAGATAAAACATTTTATTTTTGTTTGCATTGGTTCTTGTGCATTGCCGTAACCTAATTAACAACCTAATTGAAAGAATCATTAAGAGACTCACAGAGTCATCCTCTTTTGTAATAAACTTTCGAACAGCTGTCTTGATGGACTCTTTTGGCTTCACATCTGGCTGAGGTTCAAGCTCAGGTCGAAACCTTCCAAATTCCGAAACACTTCCGAGGCTCAGGGATCTAATGAGAAAAAAACCTTCCCAAAATCAAATTTGAACAGAACAAGTAAACACAAGAAAAGCAAATACTAAAAAGAAAGAGCAAAAAGAAAATAGAAAAAATAATATATGTTAATATTTTCGACAGACAGTTGCAAAAATGAGACTAAGCTTTTAATAGACTTGTTAAAAATTAATTAAAAAAACGTTTTCCACAAAATAAGTTTTTCAAAGAAAAGTAAAGAACTCCATTAAACAACAAATGAGCAAAAATAAAATCAAATAATCTACCAAGCGTGAAAATACCACAAATCAGCATCGATAAATAATGAAACCCAAAACGAACAGAAATTACAATAAATAACCGATTAAAACTCAAAACGAACAGAAATTAACATACGTTGGGCTCAAAACCCCTATACCTTCCCAAGGCCAGAACATAATTTGCACTTTACTGAAAAAATATAAATGTTTTTACTTTTATAACTTTAATACATCAAAGAATATTAACATTTTGATTACTAAATATCAGTATATGTAGATTAAACTGACAATGCACATTCACTTGTATTTTTTCAGTAAAGTGCAAATTTTGTTCTGGCCTTGGGAAGGCATAGGGGATTTGAGCCCAACTTATGTTAATTTCTGCTCGTGTTGAGTTTGACTCGGTTATACCCTCAGACGTTCTTGGGATAGTGGTGAGATGCTTTATTGGGAATTAGCATTAACACAGTGCATTTTGATTTAATCTTAAGGCAACATTTAGTTTTTGAACATAATGGGCAAATGAGAGGGTGGGCGTGAAAGGGGGATTAGTTGCCCTCCAATCACTTTCGACTATTAAAAAGGGCATCAGCCCTTTCTATTTTTAATCGAATGAGCCCTTTTCGAAGCTCCCACGACAACTCCTTCGATACGAAGTGCCCTGGTCTAAAAAACAACAACAACAAAAAAATATATATTATACCCATATCGATCTTTACTATAAAAATGTCAAGCCTCCCAATCACTTTCGACTGTTAAAAAGGGCACTAGGCCTTTCGATTTCCAGTAGAATGAGCCCTTTTTGAAACGACAACGCTTTCTATAAACACCTTATATGCCCCCAGGGAATAACTTAAAACCCTTGCCCTGAGGGCTGTGGGGGGTTGTCATCCTCAAAGACCTAATTTCCAGAACTTAAACCTACGTTGAATAAAATGGCTATCTTAAAATTTTGATAGGATGTATTTGGGGAAAACGTGGGCGTGAGAGGGGGGTTACTTACCCTCCAATCACTTACGACTATTAAAAAGGGCACCAGCCCTCTCAATTTCCATTTGAATGAGCCCCTTTTGAAGTTTTACGACAATGACATGGGTGTGAGAGGGGTGTTAGTTGCCCTCCAATCACTTTTGACTATTAAAAAGGGCACTAGCCTCCCTTTTCACACCCTCCCTGGAAGTTCCCATTTTCTTTAAATCTTTCTTTATGGCATCCTCCCATCCAAGACGAGGACGACCTGCTTTCTGTTTAGCCCTAGACGGTTGGCCGAAAAGGACAATCTTCGGCAATCTTTCATCCTTCATCCGCAGAGCGTGCCCTAGCCATCACAACCTTTCTTTCATTATAGTCCTAGAAAGAGGAATTGAACAACATTTTTCGTACAACCTACTGTTTGAAATACGGTCAGTAAGGTGGGAACCCAGAAGGCCAGAACAATCCGTTGGCCATTTCTCTGGAAAAAATTTAGCAAATTTTCATCCGCTTTTCGGAGCGCTCATGCTTCAAAGCAATATTTGACCACTGTCATCACTGTAGCTTCTAATATTCTAATCTTTGTTTGCAGACTTATCTTCCTATTCTTCCAAACTTTTTTTTAACTGTGAAAAAACCTTGAGCCTTGGCTATTCTACTTTTAACATCTTCACTGTTCCCACCGTCTTTACTAAAAATACTACCAAGCTAAGTGAAGTTGCCCACCTGATCAATCTTTTCGTTACCCAACGTCACCTTTTCATCTTTACTTATTCCTAGCCTTAGCGACTTAGTCTTCTTAACATTAATTTTCAAACCTATTCTAGCACCCTGAACTCGCTATACCTCTAATAGTTCATTCATTTTTGCTCAAACTTTCATCTAGGATGCTTAAATCATCAGCATAATCTAAGTCCGGGAGAGTTTTTCCTCCCCATTTCATTCCGTAGTCTACCATTGCCATTCCTATGCTCCTTAAGACATAGTCCATCAAAATGATCCATATAAAGGAGGATAGAACACAACCGTGCTTAACTCCTGATTTAATACAAAGTCAGGTGCTAACCTCATTTCCTACCTTAACCGCAGCAGTGTTATTCTCGTACATAGCACTAATCACTTTAATGTATTTGTCTGGTATACCATAGAAGGATAAGACCTTTGCTAAAGCTGTTCTATCAACAGAATCGAAAGCTTGCTCATAATCTATAAAACTGAGGAACAAAGGTGTTTGACAGCTCAGGTACTTCTCAAATATTAACCTAGGAGAGAAAATTTGGTCGACACATCCTTTACCTTTTCTAAAACTGCACTGTTCTTTTCTTAAAACTTTGTCTACAGCATCTCTCAGTCTAAAAAGTATCACATTACTCAGTAATTTGCTACCTATAGGGACCAGACTAGTGCTTTGATAATTACCACACTCACTCCTATCACCTTTCTTACACAGTGGTTTAATTAAGGTTCTCCTAAAATCGATAGGTACCTCCCCTTTTTCAAAAATCATATTCATAATCTTCAATAGCTTATTTCGAACCTCAGAGCCACCACATTTAAGAAACCCATTTAAGACACTATCAGCACCTGGAGCCTTCTTATTTTAATCCTTTTAGTACTATCGCTAATTCTTTCTCACAAAACAAATCTTCCTTCGCATACAAGGTATCACAAGCTTTTTCATTTTCTTCTATATCTTTTCCTGCAATTCTATCTGGGTTTAGCATATTCTCAAAATGTTCTGTCCATCTCTCTTTAATTCAGTCTTTGTGACTAATTGTGGCCCCGTTCCTACCTTTAACTGGGACAAGTCCGGATTGACTACTCCGTCTCAATTTATTAACATGCCGGTACAATATTTTACTATTATGCCGTCTAGCTGCATTTCCCACATCCTCGGCAATTTTGTCCACGGCCTCCACTTCACATCTCCTTAGTTCATATTTTAGTGCTTTCTCCGCTTTCTTTACATTCCTTTTGTTTTCATATCATCTATCACTCAGATAATTCTTGTACAAGCCCCTTCTCCTCTCTATTAAACATAAAGCTTTTTCACTAATATTCCTAGCTGCAGTCATAACTTTCTTCCCTAAAACACCATCAGCAACTTCACAAATTGTTTTCTAGAATTATTCCAACCATCTTCCACATTGTCAAATTTTAAACTCTCAAGTTTAGTATTCAACTGTTTCTGGAAAGTTTCTCTCAAATTCTTATCCTGGAGTCTACCAACATCAAAACTTCCCAGGAGGTAGTTACCTTTCCGAAATTTCAGCTTTGAATTAACCCTATACGCTACTACATGGTAATCTTGACTTTTAACATCAATAACAGCACTTCTTACATACCCTATTATCTAGTTCTGATCCTGCCAGTCTTCAGTTTACTGAAACATAATCAGTAAGGTTTGCTGTCTTACCATAACGTGAATACCATGTTAACTTATGGGTCATTTTATGACCAAACACCATAGTGGTTATAACTAGATTGTTATACCTACAAAATTGCAAAAGTCTGTAAGATGTGTAGATGTTTAGATGTAGATGTTTTCTTTTCATACACCAAACTTACCTAGGCTAGGATAACATCTTTCCCTATTTCTACCGACCTGGGCGTTAAAATCTCCTAGTAAAAACATCATATTTCTACCTGGAACCCTGTCTATTTGCTCCTGTAACTGTAAGTAAAATTCATCTGAGTCACTAGTATCTCCGTCGGTCGATTCTACAGGGGCATATGCTACTATAACTGACACCCTGAACTTTTTAGTCATAAAATGAGCAATTAGTATTCTATTATTAATACCTTCCCAGCTTAAACAAGACATAGCAGCTTCCTTATTCATCACGAGCCCTACTCCCTGTCTATGTACCCCGTCCTTCCTAACTGAGTAAACAAATTCTATATCACCTAGTTCCATGCTCCCTACCCCTAAGATATGAGTTTCTGAAACTCATAATAAGTCAAGTTCGAATCGTCTGAATTCGTCAGTCAAAATGTCGATACGATGGTCATTTTTTAACCTCGCAATATTCCAAGTTCCAATTTTCATGTTCTTTAAATCATTGAAATTATGTTAGCCTCAGGAAAAGCAATGGTCCCGGAAACCAGTGCAGGACGAGGACCACATACCTTCTCAAGTCTACACCGAAGCGCTTAAGCCGGCTTAGAACCGGACTGCAAGAAGTCCCTGTGACCTCCAGTATGAATAATGGAGGCTTTGTGAAATCCTGGGCCCATCTTGGTCACAACATGGTTTTCAGCACTTGGTGATGCTCTTCTATCAACAAGAGTCGAAATCCCGCACAGACAGTCTCAAGTCTATTACCTCAAACTCATTATATATTCATGCCTACAAATATGATGCTACTACCGGGAATCAGATTCTTATCCTTCACGATCAACCTCTTCAATCCAACCTTTACGTCCAAACTTTACTACGCACATCTATACACTGAAACAACTCTATCTGTAGCTTTTTCGTAATTTTTCTATTCAAAGATTTAAATAGCAGAATTATCCAGTAATTATACTTAGTAGTAAAAAATACGACTTTATTTAATTTTTGAGGTTAAAATCAACGCAATTTTAAGTGAAGTCAGTGTGGGGTAATTAATTGATTGATTTATTTCGTGTTAATTAATTTTAATTCTTTTGGCTCCTTATTTATCTTAGTTCTTTTAATACTTTCCCTTTTAAATTAAGATTTTAATTTTTGAATTTTCACTCTCCCCTCCTTTATTTAGCCCATTGTCCTCAATTTTTGTTTACTTTTTATTTATGTAAGTAATTTTACACTGGCTGTAAATCCCCATCGTTTTAAATTTGTCTTTTTCTTGTTTTTATTTCATCGTCTTTTTTACTTCCTATTTATTTCATTTTTGACAGTTCCCTTTAACTTTGTTCCATTTTTTGACTATTGAGCATGTAACGTTGATAAATTTAATGTGCTCAAACAATGCTATAAATTTAGTAAATACATCTCAGGAATGGCTTAGGGTATTAAGTTGGAATTTTATATGAATGACAAGTGGGACGATCCATTGACCAAAAGGTAATATGGGCACGCTGCTAGTACTACTACAACTACAACCATCACTACTACAACTATTACTTATATTGTGACTACTATTAAGGTTAAAATTCCAGGAAATGTGGAGGGGGATGTTGAACTAAATTAAAATAAACAATGTGCATCCAGATTGTCAAAAAGGTGTATCATCAATATTTTAGGACCAGCTTAGAGTATTAAATTGAAACTTCCCTGCCATGTTGAGGGGATGTTTAACTGATCAAAAGGTAGTATGTACATACCACTATTGCTGCTACTGTTACTGCTAATACTAATACAAATATGACTGCTGCTACTAGTCCCCGAAACCGCGCCACGCCGAAATGACGGCGGCGAATGTGTGATTCAGTATCGGCGGCGGCACGCCACCAGGCGCGCCCAAATTTTTTTGGCGGCGCGCCGCCGATTTTAGACCGGCGGCGCGCCACCGCGCGCCGCTTTTTCTAATTAAAAATAATAATAAAAATTCCACTTCACCAAGCACGTTCAACCTCGATTTTAGTAAGGATTTTTAAATGGTTGGCTAAAAACATACAAGAACAATATGACAAAACAAGAATTTTTTGGGCCGTGAGGAAAGTGTTTATGTTCACCATCAAATTCTCGATATTCACCAAGTAGAATTCTCATTTTTAGCCACTAGACCCAGGGAAACCTATGTTGTGTTTATGTTTAACATAGCATTGTACCTATAGAATCCCGTGTTTAGTCATTTCCTTCTTGTTAATGATTTGGGCTAATGTGTGTATAACTTTCAAAAATTGAAGTTCAAACATCTCCTGTTCATCAAATACATACGAAAAGGAAGTAAAAAAAAAAACAACAAATAAAAACATCGAAAAAACACTGTATACAAATCAGATACCTTGGCTTAACAACACCAACAATTTTAAATCAGCGGTTATATCACTTCAGTTACAATTGATGTAACAGAAGTCAGTTTGTTCACTCTGCCTGGAGCCATTGATCTTTTGTCAGTCACTATCAGTCCCGTCGTGCTAAAAAGCCGTTTAGCTGGGGCACATTTGGCCGGTACAGCCAGAACTTGATGAGCGTAAACGGTCACTCGCGGGATCTGATACTAGTACTAGATCTTGGGGTCCCACAGAATTCCGAAAATGGGCTTATTCTTTGTATCTTCTGAAATAAGTTGTTTTATAAGGGAGAACAAACCTGCACCTTCACCATAGGGCTCCTGCGCACTACACTACAGGAGGAACCAAACTGCACCTTTACCCTCTTTTCTTATCAACACGGAATTACCCTCCGAAATTCTTTTCTGAAGGAAGTGATCAATATAAAACGTTTCAAGTCAAAGTTTAAGGCTACTTCAACTTCAGTGTGCTCTGCTAACTGTGCAAAAAAAATTTAATTCATTTCTATACATATGTTTCTATACTAGCTCTAGATAATCTACCAAGCAGGAAACTACCACAAATCAGCATCGACACATAAATGAAACCCGAAACGAACAAAAATAACAAGACATAACTGAGTCAAACTCAAAACGAGCAGAAATTAACATAAGTTGGGCTCAAAACCCCTATGCCTTCCCAAGGCCAGAACATAATTTTCACTTTACTGAAAAAATATAAATCTTTTTTCTTTTAGAACTTTAATAAATCAAATAATACTAACATTTTGATTACTAAATATCAGTATATATGTATATTAAACTGACAATGCAAATTCATTTGTATTTTTTTCACTTTACTGAAAAAAATACAAATTATATTCTGGCCTTGGGAAGGCATAGGGGTTTTGAGCCCAACTTATGTTAATTTCTGCTTGTTTTGAGTTTGACTCGGTTTTTTATTGTAATTTCTGTTCGTTTTGGGTTTCACTTATTTATCGATGCTGATTTGTGGTAGTTTCACGCTTGGTAGATTATTTGACTTTAATTTTGCTCATTTTTGGTTTAATGGAGTTCTTTACTTTTCTTTAAAAAAACTTATTTTTTGGAAACACTTTTTTTAATTAATTTCTGTTCCTTTTATATTGGCATAATCTTTTTAGGGAAAAATAAAATCATACTTTAAATCTTTTCGTTTTCTTAAGAATTTATACTCGTAGTTTGTCCTGCTATTTGTATGCTGGAAAATAATTTTCAGCAAAATTTACCAACATATACCCTTATAAAAATCTGGACACTAATAATAGTGCTTAATTTAGTTTCATACCTCCCCTTGTTGACCTGAAATGGAAAACTTGATAACATTCGCAAACAAAATTTGTTTACTTTCTTTGATAGCTTGGATACACTTACGCCATTTTGATTCGGTCAAATTTTAAGAGCAGAAGAACCCCTGAAAGTTTGAACATAATACCCTCAGTCGTTCTTGGGATACTGCTGAGATGCCTTATTGGGAATTAGCATAAACACAGTGCATTTTGATTTAATCTTAAGGCAACATTTACTTTTTATACATAAAGGCGAATGGGAGGGTGGGCGTGGGAGGGGGATTAGTTTCCCTCCAACCGCTTTCGACTATTAAAAAGGACATCAGCCCTTTCTATTTTCAATCGAATGAACCCTTTTCGAAGTTTCTACGACAACTTCTTCGATACGAAGTACCCTGGTCTAATCAAAAACAACAACAAAAAAATGATACATTATACCCACATCAATTTCTACTATAATAATGTCAAGCCTTCCAATCACTTTCGATTATTATAAAGGCACTAAGCTGTTTGATTTCCAAACTAATGATCCCTTTTTTAGTTTCTACGACAACACTTTCTATAAACACCTTATATGCCCCCAGGGCATAAATTACAACCCTTACCCTAAGGGCTGTGAGGGTGGTTGTCATCCTCTAAGACCTAATTTCCAGAACTTTCAACTACGTTAAACAAAATGGCTATCTCAAAATTTTGACTTTTTGTATTTCGGGAAATGGTGGGCGTGGAAGGGGTGTTTTTTGCCTTCAAATAATTTTTGACTATTAAAAAGGGCACAAGCCACTCCAATCACTAATTGAATTAGCCCTTTTCAAAGTTTCTAAGACAACTTCTTCGATATGAAATGCCCTGGTCTAAAGGAAAAAATAATAAATAATACATTGTGCCAACATCGTTCTTATATGCCTCCAGGGAATAACTACAAAACCCTTGCCCTAAGGGTTGTGGGGGAGTAACCTCCGCAAAAAATATATTTTCTCTCTGGAAATCAGTTACTCTGAACAAAATGGCTATCTTAAAATTTTGATTGGATGTGTTTGGGGAAAGGGTAGGCGTGGAAAGGGTGTTAGTTGCCTTCCAATCACTTTCGACTATTAAAAAGGGCATTAGTTATTCCAATTTCCCATCGAATGAGCCCTTTTTCAATTTTCTACGACACCTCCTTCGATACGAATTGCCCTGGTATGGAAAACAAAAAAAAAACACAAAAAAAATAAATAATACATTGTGCCAACATTGCTCTTTACTTAGACATCTCGATTGCGCAGCCTATGACAACATCCTGAATTGCCTAATGCTCTTTTACCTACCTCTTTTCATCCGAAAAATCAGAAAGAAAAATGAAAAGAATTTTAAAGTGGAAGGTAGAATTTTTGTTTCAAGAAAAATTTCTTCTTCTCCTTCCTATGAACCGATATACATGGCGAGCCCAAGATGACCGTATTTATTTTTAAGAAACAGATTAGCCGGGATGACAGTTCAATCCCGGTGGTCTATATCGATAATCAAAAAAGAAAAAAAAACGGTAGCGTATTAGGGATGCCACCGCCGAAAGAAACAGTGGCGGCGTCAGTGCACTGACGCAAGCTCGGCGGCGCGCCAGCGTTTTTTTTCGGCGGCGCGCCGCCGATTTTCGGCGCGGCTTCGGGGTCTAGCTGCTACTACTAAGGGTAAGGATATGAAGGCGAAAATTTGAACTGAAGTCGAACTGAACAAAAGAGAAGTTGAACTGAATTATAAGGCACTATTTGCATTGACCTTGTTGTAGCAGAGTGGATTGATGCTCTGCTTGGCAATACGGGGCCCGGGGTTCGATCCCCGCCGCAGCAAGGCTGGGCGAGAAGCTTGAAAAGACCCAGCAACTGAAACGAGTAGAAACTTTCAGGGCATGTTGAGAGGGATGTCGATCTAACCAAAACGCACTCTGCGCATACTGTTACTTATACTACTACTACGGCTGCTAATACTTAGGCTAAGGGGATTAAGGCTAAACCTTCAGGGAATGTTTAGGGGGATGTTGAACAAGCAAAAAGACCCTTATGTGCTACTGCTACTACAACTGGTGCTACTACTACCACTACAACAGCAACGACAACTGCTACAACTACTGAAGCTAAGGGTATTAAGCTGAAACTTTCATGGAAAGTTGAGGGGGATGTTGAAATACATCTAAACACACTATGTCGATGTGGATTATCAAAAGGGCGTAACTTCCATTGCATGTAGAGAGGGATGCTCAACCAACCAAAAGGTATTAAATGTATACCACTACTAGTGCTGCTTTCACTGCTACTACTAGTACTGCTACAACTACCTCTACTAATACAACTACTATTGAACTAAATCAAAACAGTGTAAGTGCATCCAGGTTGTCAAAACACTATAGGCGAAATATCTTATGGATGGATATGGTATAAAGTAAAAGCTTTCTGGGAATGTTTATATTTCTTTAAAACTAAATCAAAAGACATTATGTGCATGCTGGTTGTCATTAGGACGGCTCAGCAAGATCTCAAGAACAGTTGAGGATATTCAGTTGAAACCTTCAGGACTACTTCTATTACTACTAGTGAAATAAATCAAAAGGGTTTAAGTGCATCCTGGTTATCAAAATAGCATAGATACAATGTATCAGTAACAGAATAGGGTATTAAGTATTATTTTTCAGGGATATTTGAGGTGGTGTAAATTAAATCAAAATGTTCTATATATACTAGATTGTCAAAAGGGTGTATATACAATGTTCCAGTAACAGCTAGGGGTGCTACGTTGGAACTTTCAGAGCATACTGTTAGAAATTTTGAATTAAATCAAAATACACTAGGTGCATCCAAGATCGTCAAAAGGCGTATTCTCGATATCACATGATTGGATAAAGATATTAAGTTGAATCTTTCCATGTATGTTTAATTCAATATGGATGTTAAAAAAGCGTATCTGCAATATATCTGGAATGCCTAAAAACATTAAAGTGAAACTTCCAAGGGAATATTGGTGTGTATGTTGAATTCAAACAAATCGCACTATATGCAAGCAGATTGTTAAAAAGGCGTATCAGCAATATAACAGAAACGACAGAAGGGGTTAAATTGGACCTTTCAGGGCTACTACTTCCATTACTATTACTATTACTGCGACTATATATGACATAAGTGCATTGATACGATACAATTGACGGTATCGTAACACCGCTAGTGTCCGAAGATATAGAGGGACTGATATACTTTCATCTTTCGAGTCTTTAGGTACCAAGCTGAAAGAACATGTAGTTTTTTTTCTTATGTCCTTTCCACAATTCAATCCGTCTGCTCTACTAGAAAGTGCAATTTTTGTTGTGCTATTCTTGCTTTTGTTACATTACTCCACTTGTGTTGTTGTATAGTGGCTCAAAAATAAACATTATTATTTATTATTATTATTATTATTAAATAATTGTTGAGTAACTAGTAACTATAAGGTTTTTCTTTAAATATATTTCTCTGGCTGCATCCGTCTGCATCCGTCGGCGACAGAAAAGTTATATATCACGGAAATTTATAATAATGTGAAATGAAAATATAAATACATTTTAAGCTACCTTGAATGCTGCCTTTTCCAGATGGTATCAGGGTCCGAGAGCTCTTTCACATTTATGCTAAACGACACATTACGTGGCAGAGTACTCCCCGTTGATCTTTGTGGAACTGGGTAGTTGAATACCGATTGAGTCGAGAGACTGAAATCACTCGTGGTTGTACTATCAGATCCTGTAGGCATCAAATATACAATATTAAAAAAAAGTTATCTATAGTTAAACTAAGAAAACAACTTAATATTTATTTAAATAAGTCAATATCCAACTTTTTCCTGAACATTGTTTTTAAATGACCTTTATTTCTATTTTATTTTTCAGTCAGTTAAGGCTATGCCCCTTTCAATATCTCTCCATTGTGACATATAATCTATCTGAAAATAACAGCACAGGGAAGGGGAATCCTTTTTCGTTATTCTTCTGGCAACTTTTTCAAAACAAACACTCAGAAGAGACTTCAAATAAATTTTTAAAACCTCCAAATGCAACAACAAGGAAAATAACGACAACAAGTGTGAAACTTGAAACTGCAAGGCTTTTGACATTTGAAACTAGAAGTAAACGTAAACGTCTTGCTGCTAGTTTTAACTCGGTCAGTATGAATAAGGGTAGCGGACTTGTCGGTAAGTATTGGCAGAGAAATGGATCAAGCTTTGAAGCATGTCTATGATAACGTTGGAAAAGTGGGTAAGAAAAAATATTTATTTCAAAAAGTCCCTATCACAAGCGCGGAAAAGCCTAATTCGTATTTTCGAGTAGAAAAAAAAAACTGCAAAAGCATCTAAAGAAACATTTTTAAACAGCAATATACTTAAAACTGGCTAAAGAATGTGATTAAATCGATAGAATCAGGGTGGGAAATATGTTCCGCCATTATCATTTGCTCAACCCCTAATGTTTCTATTTTTTAGCAATCTGCCTGAAATTTGAGCCATCTGTGTCAAATTTGAGACTATCAGTTTCAGATCTGAACCAACAGTAACATGGAATTCTGATCTTACTCGGGAAAGAGTGGTTTTTATTGGCTGTGAGTGATGCTTTGACTAAGGGCATAAACTACCACTTACGCTTTCAGAACTTTACATCAGTAGAAAACACCTCTGAATAGCTGAAATTTATGTTATGTGATTACTTTCATCCAACCAAAGAACATTCCTCACTATTATTGGTTCAAATTTGGGACAGATAGTAACGTTTTTAATACCTATCTTACAGCGCATTACAGACAGTACACCAGCACCAGCTAAAAATTGCGATACTGTGGGGTTTACATTTTTAAAATAACCGTGATACCTGTGGACCACACTTGAAACCCTTAGAACAAATAATACATTTTGACCATTGTGCACAACCATCATTTTATCAGATTGGTAAAAAAAAAAAAATATATAGATATGTATAGGTCATAACATTTCAAAAGCTTAAAAGCAAGCGAAACTAGTTAAAACATATAATAAAAAAGTTCATTGGAAACGTAAAAATGACTGAAAACGAGACAACATATAAAAAACATAGGCAACAGAAGAGTTAAGAACGAAAAGCGAAAAAAAGGGAGAAACAATCATGATGTTTTCTTAATTTTCCGGGTTGTTTAGAAGGTTAATTTTTTAATTTTATGTGACTTTTCCTGGGTAGTCAAATTTCACCTAGGCCTTCAACCAAGGCCTTTTTCAACCTTCTTTCCACTTCAGATTGTACAGGCAGACCTTTTGACTTTAGACAGAACACACAGACGTCTCAATAAATTATACAAGAACATTCTACTCAGCAATAGCATATTTAATGGCTACGCATATGTTATTCCACTAAAAACAAAGAGAGGCAAAGAAGTTCCAAGTGCTTTATAAATATGTTTTATTCTTTTATTCTAACAGTATACATTTTATTCTTCTAGAACCTTCCGGAGGAAAGAAAATTTTGGAGCACATTCCTTCCCAAAACCACTTCCAAGAATCGCCTACAAATACAAATAAGCACTTAGCCATGACATGAATACCCGAATAGGAGCGTTGGGGTGACTTCCTAATTTAAAAGATTGTTGATTGGCCACACGAGATAGAAAACAGAAAACCATTAAAGAGAAAACATCTACTATGAGTGGAAATAGTGCTACTCTTCACAAAATCAAGTTAAGAATTATAACCAATCTTTTTAAATAAATAATGCTGAATTCTTTACCTAAATAGAGGAATCTATAAAAATGATTTATCAAGACTTATGACATGTCTGTAGATAGGAGGAAGACGTGCCTTCCCCTTAGATTATTCCAAAGAACCCCTGCTTTCAAAAATCCCAAATATATGACCTGGACATACAATTTTTGCATCCTACTCCCAGAACTTAACACTCCCTAAGGACCGACACGGGTGTATCAGTGGCAGACTTCATTGACTTTTATTGATTTGGGTCTTCACTGTCATTGATTTTTGCTTCATTTTCTTTTTTTTTTTGCATTGCTGTTAATTTTTCTGATTGACTTTCCTAGTGTTTTTTTTCTATCTTTTCTACAATTCATAGTTGTTCTTTTTAGTCTTTTTTTTAAGAAACGGAATGTTAGCAATGTTTTCGTCTGATTGTTATTTTTAAGAGTAAAAAATGGATTTATTTTATCTAAATAACCTATTGCAAAATTAATTTTAATTATTAAAAGATTTGTTCACATTGTGAGATACCTTGCCGTTTATGATGCAGCTCTGTATCTCTGCAAGCCCTCATCAACTCTGCCAGGAAATTGAAGTATGTGTCTGATTGCGTAAACCCTGGTAAATACCTCTCGTTTATTAGATTCAAGGCCTCTGAAAGAGCTCCATCAAAGCAGTCAAAAGACGGTCCTCCCTCTCGGCAAATATTTAACTCGAGTTCACTCCTATATTTTTCTGATATAGATAAAGGATCGGTAGCTTGTAGCGAAAAGAACCTGAAACAAAACATTAAATTATAAAAAGAAAATATCGAACTAAAAAAATCATACAACTATAATTAACTAAAAATAAATAATTATATAATTAATTATAAAAATAATAAAATCATAATATTAGCAAGCACTGAGCAAATACAGAAATTTTTTATGAGAGGTGGGATGCAAATTAAGATAAATAGGGAGTCATAGGGAAAGCATCAAAATTGCAGGAAAATTGTGAAGAGACTTTGGGGAGAGTCCCGGCCTGAAGAGCTTACTTGAAAACCAAAGGACGTTGTTTTTTCCAGGGATCCATGCCCTTCCTCTGAAATCCATGGATCTCCATAACAACACTTTTTTTCGACAGAAGGTGTCACTCATCAGCTGCAAAACATACTATTACACCAGAAAAATTTTGGAACAATAGTTCCAAAATTTTGACTTATCAACTTAGTTTTTTGACTTATCATCTTGCCACAGCTATTTTCATCTCAAAAATAAGATCATTTGACTGGTTGGCTCCTCTCTTGTAATCATTTCTGTAACAATAATCATTTTCGTAACAATAATTACTGACCATATCTCAAGTAGTAAGCTGTACGAAAAATGTAATTCAATCCCGCTTTCCACGGTTATAATGAGAGAAACGATGAGATGGCTAGGACACTTTCTGCAGCTGAAAGATGACAGACTACCCTTGTCGGCCAACCGTCTAGGAGCAAATGAAAAGCGGGTCGTCTCTGAATGGGGTGGGAGGATGTCGCAAGGGAAGAATTGAAAGAAATGGAAACTTCTTGGAAGGGTGTAAAGATGGAGGCTTTGAATATATTGGGACGGAGGAGGAGTTGGCGTAGCTGTGTTGGCCTCAGGTAGCTTGGTGCTGTTGGTAGCTGTTAGTAGTAGTAGTAGAAACTTAAATAACCATTTATATCATAGAAAACTAGGGAACATAAGAAATTCAATTCTTAATGAAAAAGACCTTCGTATGTAAGTTTGGTAGTAGCAGGCACAAATAAAAATAATTATAATAAAAAAACAAAACAAAAAAACATGGGCGAAAACCTGCAAAAAACGGCACCAAGCACCTTACAAAAGTGAAGCTTTCCTTTAAGATATAGTTGCATTTGAGAACCAACATTATGTTAATATCTGAATTTTTATGGATGAAGCATTGTCAAATCTAACTAATTAGTCCAGCATATTATTTTTACCGTTCAACTTGGCAACACGGACAAATAGTGGTGCTGTCTCAAAAACTTCTTAATCTTGAAACTACAAAAAGAATTTTCTTTTTAGAGAATCATAGTTTTCAGGTGTGGAAAGACCTGAGATAGGTCCATGGGTAAAAAATACTTTTAATTAATGTTCTTGGCGCTTTAACAATTGAAAGGAGAAGCTACACCCTCAACAATAGGAAACGAGTTTATTAGGTTAAGTTCATACTTACATACCTGTTATACAAAACCATAGCATCCTCTTGAACCTTTGGAGCAATATCTTCAGAGCTTGAGATTTGAGCTTTAAAATTATTTACAGAGAGCCAAAAATTTAGTAAGCTTTTGTCCACCGTCTTACTCATAAATTCCAATAGATAAGAGAACGACAATTCACAACTCAAAAGATCAATAATCTGGGCTTTGGCACTGGTCAACAAATCAAGTAAATATTTCTGAGCAAATCGACTTGAGAAAAAATCTGCCAAAAACTCTTCCTCTAGTATTTTGACAACCATGTCTTCTACTTCCAAGAAACAATGCTCATTTAGTTCAAAAGTTTGGTCAAATATTTTTTTCATCAAAGTAGTTCTCAATTCACCGGAAACACCAACTGGGTCAATAGCATCTTTTGATATGTACCTATTAAATATTTCAATAGCTTCAGATCGATGATTTGAATATGATTGCTCTTCTTTCATTTCAGGTACAAAATCCTCAGAAAAACCTGAACTTTCGCTTCCTGGTGAAATAGCAGTTTCAACAGTAAAGTCATTGCCTGACCTAATCACAGCTTTCTTACAAGTAATCATATCAGAATAAAGAACAGATAAAGAAGAAAATCTTCTCAAGTCAGCAAGGAGCTTTATATATGCTTTGGAGTCTTTCGAGTCCATATAACGCGAGAAATGAGTAGCAGCCACAGGGTCGTTCAAAATTTCCTGTAAGGAGCGGTGGATGCATATCCTTTGATTGTTTTTTGGTATTATCTTTAATCCTAGGTCACCATCTGAACAATCATCTAAGTTCAAAGTATCATCTGTGTCACTAATAAGGATTTCATTCCTATCAATTATATCAGATTCACTTTCACTAACACTATTCTCAGCTTTCCTTGAAGACCTGTTCTTACCTAAAATGAATTAATAATGTTGTTAACAGTCAATTTACATTACGAAACTGAATTTCAACAAAATAAAATTTCGTTGAAATTAGTTTCAACGAAATTAAGAAACATAATTAAAATAATAAATCAATTAAAATGTTATTTATGTGTTTTATTAATAAATTCTTCTTCATCATGAAAAAACCTCATTTATCCACCCCCTTTCTCTTTCTGTCTTTACTGTTTACGAGTTAAGCGTCAATATGTATCTTCCCACTTTTTTACAAACCAAGGAAACTTTGTGGGGATTAGTGCCTTGTATTGTTGGTATTTTTTTAAGGGGATGAAGAAGATATTTCATCTTGCACCCACACAAAAAAAACTTCCAGAGTATTAATATATGGAACTTTGACAAATGAACTATTGAAAAAAATCACGAAGCGCTTTAATCTTCAACAAGTTTCCCCATTCAGGCTTATATCAAGTTTCTACCGATCTTTAATTTTATTAATTAAAAAAACTTTGTCCACAAAATAAATTTTTCAAAGAAAAGTAAAGAACTCCATTAAACCAAAAATGAGCAAAAATAAAATCAAATATTTTACCAAGCGAACTACCACAAATTAGCATCGATAATTAAATGAAACCCAAAACCAACAGGAATTACAATAAATAACCGAGTCAAACTCAAAACGAGCAGACATTAACATGAGTAGGGCTCAAAATCCCTATGCCTTTCCAAGGCCAGAACATAATTTGCACTTTATTAAAAAAAATATAAATTTTTTTACTTTTATAACTTCAATAAATCAAATAATATTAACATTTTGATTAGCAAATATCAGTAAATATATATTAAACTGACAATGCACATTCCATTTGTATTTATTTCAGTGAAGTGCAAATTATGGAAATGATGGATGTGTTTGGGGAAAAGGTGAGTAGTATGTTAATACACAAATAATAGTCAAATAATATTAACATTTTGATTACTAAATATCAGTATACGTATATTAAACTGACAACGCACATTCATTTGTATTTTTTTCAGTAAAGTGCAAATAAAGTGCCTCAGGGCATAACTTACAACCCTTGCCCTGAGGGCTGTGAGGGGGTCGTCCTCCTCAAAGACACAATTTCCGGACCTTTCAACTACACTGAACAAAATAGTTATTTCAAAATTTTGATTGGATGTGTTTGGGGAAATGGTGGGCGTGAGAGGGGGCTTACTTGCCCTCCAATCACTTTCGACAATTAAAAAGGGCAAAAGTCTTTTTCCAGTCGAAAGAGCCCTTTTTGAAGTTTCTACAGCATCACTATCTATAAAGACCTTATATGCCCCCAGGGTATAACTTAAAACCCTTGCCCCGAGGGCTCTGACGGGGTTATCATCCTCAAATACCTAATTTCTAAAACTATTAACTACGTTGAACAAAATAGCTATCTCAAAATTTTGATTGGATGTGTTTGGGGAAATGGTAGGTGCGAAAGGGGTGTTAGTTATCCTCCAATCACTTTTGACAATTAAAAAGGGCACTAGCCATTTGGATTTCCAATCGAGTGAGCCTTTTTTCAAGTTTCTACGACAAAGCTTTCAATAAAAACCTTATATACCCCAACGGCATAACTTACAACCCTTAACCTTAGGGCTGTGAGGGGGGAGTGTCATCCTCAAAGATATAATTTACGGACCTTTCAACTACTTTAAACAAATTGACTATCAAAAAATTTTTATTGGGTTTGCTTGGATAAATGGTGGGCGTGGAAGGGGTGTTAATTGCCTTCTAGTCATTTTCGACAATTAAAAAGGGCACTAGCCATTTCAATCTCCAATCAAATGAGCCCTTCCTGAAGTTTCCACAACAACACTTTCTATAAAAACCTTATATGCCCCCAGGGCATAACTTATAACCCTTGCCCGTAGCGGTGTGGGGGGGGGGGGGGTTGTCATCCTCAAAGACCTAATTTCCAGAACTTTTAACTACGTTAAACAAAATGGATATCTCAAAATTTTGAGTGGCTGGATGTGGGAAAAACATTGATGTTGGAGGGGGGTTAGTTGCCGTGCAATTGCTTTTGACCATTGAAAAGGGCACCAGTCCTTTCAATTTCTAATTAGATGAACTCTTTTTGAAGTTTCTACGACAACACTTTCTATAAAAACCTTATATACCCCGGGGCATAACTTACAACCCTTGCCCTTAAAGCTGTGGGGGAGTGTCCTCCTCAAAAACATATTTTCTATCTAGAAATCATCTACGCTTAACAAAATGGCTATCTCAAAATTTTGATTGAATGTGTTTGGGGAAATGGTGGGCGTGGTAGGGGTGTTAGTTGCCTTCCAATAACTTCCGACTATTAAAAAGGGCACAAGCCACTCCAAATTTCAATCGAATGAGTTATTTTCGAGGTTTCTACGACAACTCCTTCGATACGAAGTGCCTTGGTCTAAAGGACAAAAAAATAAACAAATAATGCATTGTGCCAACATCGTTCTTTACTTGGGCAGCGCTACTGCGCTGCCTATGATTAATTTAAAAACCTTTTTCAAAGAAAAGTAAAGAGCTACATTAAGTCTAAAACGAGCAGAAATAAAGTCATATAGTAATTCAGTCATAAAACGAATTGAAATCACTATCAATAAACAAATAAAACCCAAGATGAAGAGAAATTACCAAAAATAATCCAGTCAAACTTAAAAAAACAGAGGCTACCACAAATTGGAGTAAGGCGAACGTCTCCTATGCCTTCTAAAGACCAGAACGGCAATTGTGCTTTACTAAAAACATTTTTGTTTCGAGTTGTGCATTTTTATTTGTCGTAATATCAACGAAAAAAAAGAAACAAAATCACCTTAATAACCAAGATTACTGAAAATAATCAATGAAATGTAGATTGGCAGTTTATATATATTGATTAGCATCCCTGAAAGTCTCAGCAATTTTGAATCTATAAACGTTACAAAAGAAGAAACGTTTAAAATGAATTTTGTTTTCTGTAAAAAATTCTGTATTCGTTTTACGCTTTAATTGCTGTTTGACTTTATTTCTGCTCATCTTAGGCTGAATGCGGCTCTTTACTTTTATTTTAAAAAATTCTTTTGTTGATAATTTTTTTTTTTAATTAATTTCTGTTTGTTTGTAAGTGACAAATTTTATTTATTGGTTATTTATATTTTTGACATAATTTTACAGCAGGTTTTAGTAATAGTTATATAGCTTTGAATGCATGGGTACGTGATACGATATTCAAATAAATGGATTGAAAATCTGCATAATCTTTGGGTTTCTGTGTGGCTGAAGGAATTCTGACCACCATAATGTTAAATCCTTGAATATAGACAAATATTAATTGACCATCCCCCCCCCAACATGCCCTTAAAATTTCAACTTAAATCCCTCATTTGTTCCTGAGACGTTGCACATACACCCTATTAACAACCTTGGATGCACAGAGTGTCTTTTAATTTGTTGAAGTGTCAACTTGACAAAGTGTCAACATCCCTTTCAACATGTCCTGAAAGTATTAACTTATTACCCTTAGCTGTTTCTGAGATATTAAACAGTTATGGCCTTTTAACCATTTGGATGCACATGGTGTCATTTGATTTGGCTTAACATCTTTCCCAACATGTCCTGAAAATTTCAACTTAACACCCTTATCCATTTCTAAGATATTGCAGATGCACCCTCTTGACAACTTTGGATGCAAATGTGTTCTTTTGATTTAGTCCTTCACCCCCAACAACGTGCTCTTAAAAGTTCCAACGAAATACCTTTAGCTGTTCCTGGGATATTGTATCCATGTCATTTTGACAACCTGGATGCAGTTAAACTCTTTGATTAGGTTCAATAGTAGTCACAGCAGTAGTAATCGTAGAAGTAGTTGTAACAGTAGTAGTAGGCAGATAGCGTACTTGGTTAGTTCAACATCCCCCTCAATATGTCCTGGAAACTTCAACTCAATACCCTAAGGCCTTCCTGAGACATTTCTGATGCATCCTTTTGACAAACTGTATTTGCATAGTGTGTTTTGATTTAGTTCAACATCTGCCTCAACACTCCCTAGAAGTTTTACTGTAATACCCTTATCCTTTTTGAAGATACAGGATCAAATATGCCCTCCTTTCCCAATAACAAAACATACACATAAAGAATTGGCACCTTGCATGACTTAGAGACTCTAGCCCCAAGGGCTATTGGGATAGTGTCACCCCAAGAGGCATATTTATTTTACCTTTCAACTATTCTGAACAAAATTGTTATCGGAAAATTTTGATCAGATGTCTTTGGGGATAGGGGAGCTAAAAGGGGCATGGGAGGGGGGCTAGAAATCCTCCAACAACTTTTGAATCTTAAAAAGGGCAATATGACTTTCAATCTCTAGTGAAAAGAGTCTCCTCGGAAGTTTCTATAAAAACTTCTTCCATATAAAGTGGTTTAGGGAAAGAATAATCAATAAATAATACATTGAAGCCCCAATTTTTTTCAATGTTCCCATCAATTTCTTATACTTTCCGCAGAATTTGTGCATTGTTGGGTAGTTTCTTTATGTGTAATCCTTCCTCCCCCAAGATTCTTGTGCACCCCCCCCCCTGACACAAATATTGTGAATTTTCTAATATCATTATGTGAGAAATGTGTTTAGACTAATTAATATTTATAACTAAGATAGTATCATTAATTTGATAAATGAAACTCGTGTTATTTTCTTGGTTAAAAATCCTGAATTTTATTATAACTATTATACTGCCTTTCATTTGGTATTTTGCTTTTATATGTACAAGCTCTTTCTTTTTCTAGTTGTATACTGAACAAGGCCCCTCTAATGAATGAGGACGTTTAGCATGTATGGTACTCCTACTCCCAAATCCAGAGCTTTTTACAAATTTTGCTATAATTTCTTGTCTTTTCTTAAACTTTGCCTATTTTCGAGCATTAAAGACTTATGCCCCCCCCTAAGGGTTTTATCTATGATATGCATCCCTAACTTAGTGCTTCCATAGAAGTTTTTGATTATACACTTTTCCTCCAGTTGAATGTGTATCAAATAAGTTAATTTTGTTACATTTCATTTTGTTTATATGCTATAACTTTTTTTGTAGTATATTCTATTATATTAATTCTATGAAATAGCCATCATTTGAAATGTATCAATTTCTTTTATTCTAGGGATTCACAGTCACTTTTCATTAATTGGCAGCAGTTGTGAGTAGACTTTAAGTTACTCCAAATTTCTTGTACATTTTTTTTTTTTTAATATTTAGCCCACTTTAATCTTCTACTTTTACAAAAACACTGCAAAAGATTCCAATACAAAGATTAGATCTGAAGAACTAAAATTATGGATATTGTAAACTCATGTACACTTTGGAATTTTGTTTGCTCACTTATGACGGAAAGTAAGATCAGTTTTTGTAGTTCCTTGTATTATTAGACAGGGAAAGACACAAAAACCCAAACGTAATAGTCAATTATTTATTTTGATTGAAGAAAGATGTACAAGATCTATTGCCACAAGAATTTTCAGAAATGATGTTGGGGGCTGGGGGGGGGGGGGTAGGTTGAATAAATTTCATAAAATTCAAAGACCAGGTTCATTTATTTCAATATATTAGATATAGGAAGTCATTAGCCTAGTGTTTGATTTTTGTTTTGTTTTTTATTGAAAAGAGTGATGCAAAGTTCATAGCTTTCAACAACCTCCTCTCATTCTTGGACTTGAACTGAGAAAAAACAACTCAAAAGTCCTATGATTGGAAATGGAAATCCTATGCAAAATATGAAATGTGTTTGTATTTGATTTAAGAGATTCCTGATGTTCACAAAGGGTTTGGATGGGGTCTATAAAAACCCAAATTAAAAGATTTTACAAGTAATATATAGGTTCTTGCAGTTTCATATAACTTACCTACCAGAAATGTTGTGCCCTTAGCAAAACGAAATAGCATGTCCACCTTAGTCTAGTCCTTATATCTTAGTGAGCATATTGTACATCCATCTAATTTGATCTTCATGGAATCTAATTTGCTTTCACTGAATCAATATCTTTCGTTTCTACCCTCACGACACCAAACAAGTAAGGAAGTCAAAAATGAAAATGAAGAGCAGCAACTCAATGAAAATCAACCCAGACAACAAGAATCAAAACGCGTCAAAATTGAAAATGATAGCGATGAAGATTGGGTTAGGGATTCAAACATGGATAAGGTCATCAATGCCTACCATACCTTTGTAAAAAAAAAAAAAGTTCGGTGATATGTATTTCATAATGATAATAAATAAGCCGATGTGAAACAAACCAAACCAATTATAACAATATCAATGATGGTAAGGTTTTTGATTTTTACAGGTATAAGGTCATACCTATTAAACATTTGAAAATCAAAAATATGAACTACGCAAATTGCTAGAAGAAGTAGAAGTCTTTACCCCATCATCGGAAAAATTAAAAGAAACAAAGGTTCGGCGATATGTATTTCGTAATGACAAAAAGACAAGCCGAGGCAAAGGTTAAAGGTCTAATAAAAAAAAAAAAATTTTAAAAAGGCACTACTTCTAATTTAAGGTTCATTTGGACGTCATGACATCAAGAAAAGGCTCAAATTGTCTGCGTTTAGAAGACAAGTAACAGTGAGAATCTATATATAGAAGCCTGCCGCGTGCCTCATACCAAATATAAATGTTTTTATATTTGGTTTTTATTATATTTTATTATATTTATACAAAATATAAATGTTTTTACTTTTATAACTTTAATAAATCAAATAATATTAACATTTTGATTACTAAATTTCAGTACATGTATATTAAACTGACAATGCACATTCATTTGCATTTTTTCAGTAAAGTGCAAATTTTGTTCTGGCCTTGGGAAGGCATAGGGGTTTTGCGCCCAACTTATGTTAATTTCTATTCGTTTTGAGTTTGACTCGGTTAATTATTGTAATTTCTGTTCGTTTTTGGTTTCATTTATTTATCAATGCGTATTTGTGGTAGTTTTACGCTTGGTAGATTATTTGATTTTAGTTTTGCTCATTTTTTGTTTAATGAAGTTCTTTACTTTTCATGAAAAACCTATTTTATGGAAAAAAATTTTTAATTAGTTTCTGTTCGTTTGAAAAGACTATTGACATAGTCTTTTCAGGGAAAAAGAAAATAATACTTTAAATCTTTTCGTTTTTTAAGACTTTATAGTTTGGCCTGCTATTTGTATGTTGGAGAAAAATTTTCAGCAATTTTTAACAGCATACACCTTTTTAAAAATCTAGACACAGATAGTTCTGTTTAGTTTAGTTTCATACCTCCTCTAGTTGACCTAAGATGGAAAACTTGATACCATTCGCAAAAAATCTGTTTACTTTGTTTGATAGCTTGGATACACTTACGCTATTTTGATTTGGTCAAATTTTAAGAGTAGAAGTAGCCCCGAAAGTTTGAACATAATACCCTCAGTCTTTCTTGGGATACTGCTGAGATGCCTTATTGGGAATTAGCATTATCACAGTGCATTTTGATTTAATCTTAAGGCAACATTTAGTTTTTAAACATACAAAAATTGGATTTGAGGAAGACTAAAATCTATTCTATAAATCATATACAACAACTTTCTACATAAACCTTATATGCCCCCAGGGCATAACTTACACCCTTGCCCTGAGGGATCTGAGGGGGTTATCATCCTAAAAGAGCTAATTTCGAGAACTTTCAACTACGTTGAACAAAATGGATATCTCAAAATTTTTATTGGATTTGTCTGTGAAAATGATGGGCGTGAGAGGGGCGTTAGTTGCTCTCCAATCCCTTTCAACTATTAAAAAAAGCACTAGCCATTTCAATTTCCAATTGAATGAGCCCTTTTGAAGTTTCTACGACAACGCTCTCAATTAAAACTTTATATGCCCCAAGGGCATAACTCACAACCCTTGCCCTGAGGGGGTTATCATCCTAAAAGACAAAATTTCCAGAACTTTCAACTACGTTGAAGAAAATGGATATCTCAAAATTTTAAATCGGTGTGTTGGGAAAATGGTGGGCGTGAGAGGGGGGTTAGTAGCAATCCAATCACTTTCAACTATTAAAAAAGGCACTAGCCCTTTCAATTTCCAATAGAATGAGCCCAATTGAAGTTTCTACGACAACGCTTTCAATAAAAACATTATATGCCCCCAGGGCATAACTTACAACCCTTGCCCTGAGGGCTGTGGGGTTGTCATCCTTAAAGACCTAATTTCCAAAACTTTCAACTACTTCGAATAAAATGGCTATCTAAAAATTTTGATTTGATGTGTTTGGGGAAAAGGTGGGCGTGAGAGGGGGGTTAGCTGCCCTCAAATCACTTTCGACTATTAAAAAGGGTACTAGTCTCTTGAATTTCAAATCGAATGTGCCCTTTTTCAATTATTCTAAGACAAAGATTTCAGTAAAAACCTCAAATGCCCCCAGGGCATAACTTATAATCCTTGCCCTGAGGGTTGTGGGGGAGTGTCCTCCTCAAAAATATGTTTTCTTAATCTGGAAATCAACTACCCTGAACAAAATGGCTATCTCAAAATTTTTATCTGATGTGTTTGGGGGAATGATGGGTGGGGGGGGGGTGGTAGTTGCCCTCCAATCACTGTCGACTAATAAAAAGGGCACTAGACCTTTGAATTTCCAGTCGAATGAGCTTATTTTGAAGTTTCTAAGACAAGGCCTTCTTTGAAAACATTATAGACTCCCAGGGAAGAACTTAAAAGGGCATAACCTTACCCTTAAGGTGGCGGAGGAGTGTCCTACTCAAAAACAAATTGACGATCAGGAAATCAACTACACTGAACAAAATGGAAATTGATTGGATGTGTTTGGGGGAAGGAAGGGCATGGGGGGCTAATTGCACGCAAAGTACTTTCGACTGTTAAAAAGCGTACTAGCCCTTTGAATTTCCGATCGAATGAGACTGTTTTGAAGTTTCTACGACAACGCCTTCTATAAAAACCTTATATGCCCCCAGGGCATATATAACTCTATCTGGAAATCAACTACTCTGAACAAAATGGCTGTCTAAAAATTTTGATTGGATGTATTTTTGAGAATGATTGGCGGGGGGGGGGGGGCTAGTTACCCTCCAACCGAATTTGACTATTATAATAGGTACTGGCCTTTCGAATTTCCAATCGAACAAGCCTTTTTATAAGTTTATGTGACGAAGCTTTCTATGAAATCCTCAAATGCCCCAATGGCATAACTAAAAACCATTACCCTAAGGGTTATGGGGGTGAGACCTACTCAACAACACGTTTTCTATCTTGAACTAAAGTTCGCTGAAAAAACTGAATCTCTAACAAATGTGGTTGGACGTGTTTGGGGGAATGGTGGGCGTGGGGGAGCTAGTTGCCCTCCAATCATTTTCGACTATTAAAAGGGTACTAGACCTTTGAATTTCCCCTCGAATGAGCCTGTTTTGAAGTTTCTACGACAACGCCTTCTATAAAAACTTTGTATGCCCCCAGGGCATAGCTTAAAACCCTTGCCCTGAGGGTTGTGGAGGAGTGTCCCCCTCAAAATATATTTTCTCTCAGGAAATCAACTATGCTGAACAAACTGGCTATCTCAAAATTTTGATTGGATGTGTTTGGAGGAATGATGGGCGTGGGGGGGGGTTAGCTGCCCTCCAATCACTTTCTTCTATTAAAAAGGGTACTAGCCCTTTCAATTCCCTATCGAATGAGCCTGTTTTGAAGTTTCTACGACAACGCTTTCTATAAAAACATTATATGCACCCCAGGGCATAATTTACAACCCTTGCCCTGAGGAGTTGTGAGGGAGTGTCCTCTTCAAAAAAATATTTTCTATGTGGAAATGGACTACGCTGAACAAAATGGCTATCTCGAAACTTTGATTGGATGTGTTCGCGGGAATGATGGGCGTGGGGGGGCTAGATGCCCTCTAATTACTTTCGACTATTAAAAATGGCACTAGCTACTCCAATTTCTAATCGAATGAGCCCTTTTCGAAGTTTCTACGACGACTCCTTCGATACGAAGTGCCCAGGTATGGAGAAAAAAAACAAGCAAAAACACATTGTGCCCACATCGTTCTTTACTTAGGCAGCGCTAGCGCGCTGCCTATGATAAGGACATCAATGCCTACCATACCGTTGTTAAAAAAACAAAGGTTCGGCGATATGTATTTCATAATGACGAAAGATAAGCCAAGGTGTAACAAAGCAAACAAATTGAAAATGATAGTGATGATGTGTGAGTTTGGGATTTTGACATGGATAAGGTCATCAATACCTACCATACCTTTGAAAATCAAAAGTATGGACTGGATAAATCGTTGGAAGAAAAAGAAGTTTTTGTCCCACCACATGAACAATGAAAAGACACAAAGGTTCGGCAATATGTCTTACATAATGACAAAAGACAAGCCAAGGCAAAAGAAGAAGTCCTTGTCCCACGACCTGAACAATTAAAAGAAACAAAGGTGGTTGTCAATGCCTTCCATACCTTGTAAAATTAAAAACCTGGACTAGATAGATTGTTGGAAGAAAAAAAAGTTTTTGTCTCACCACCTGAACAATTAAAAGAAACAAAGGCCGGCGATATATCTTTCATAATGAAAAAAGACAAGCCGAGGCAAAAGTTAAAGATCTAATAAAAAAAGAAGTAATTTTACAAAGGCACTACTTCTAATTTAAGGTTCATTTGGACGTCATGACATCAAGAAAAAGCTCAAATTGTCTGCGTTTAGAAGACAAGTGACAGTGAGAATATATATATATATAGAAGCCTTCCACGTGCCGAGTGCCGGGGCCCGGGCGACTAGCCCGCCCCCTGCCCTTTTTTCCCGAAATGCATCAGATAAAAATTTGAGATAGCCATTTTTTTTTAAATAGTTCAAACATAAGATAATAAAACTGCAAGGTTGACACAACCCCCTAGGGCCTGGGGACAGGCATCGCAAGTTATGCCCTTGGGGCATATAAGGTTTTTACGGAAGGGATGCTGATGTAAAATTCGGAGAGGACTCATTTGATTAGAAATTGAAAGTTCTAGTTCACTTTTTTCAGAGTCAAAAGTGATTGGAGGGCATCTAGCCCCCCCCCCTTTTTTTATCCAAATACACCAAAACAAATTTTTGAGATAAGCATTAAAGTCAGATAACAAAAACTCCAGTGTCGACAGAGCCCCCAGGGCCTGGGGGCAGGCGTTGTAAGTCATACCCTTGGGGCATATGTTTTTATGGAAGGGATGCTTGTTTAAACTTCAGAGAGGGCTCATTTGATTAGAAATTGAAAGTTGCTGTTCACTTTTCAAAAATCAAAAGTGATCGGAGGGCAGCTAACTCCCCCCCCCAACACCCTTTTCCCACCAAATGCATCAGATAAAAACTTTGAGATAGCCATTTTGTTAAAAATAGTTCACGGGTCTGATAACAAAATTTCTTGTGTCAACATAACCCCCCAGCACCCGGGGGTAGGCATTGTAAGTTATGCCCTGGGGCATATATGGTTCTTATGGAAGGGATGCTTGTATATACTTCATAGAGGGCTAATTTATTTAGACAGTGAAAGTTCTTGTTCACTTTTTAAGTCAAAAGAGATTGGAGGGCAGCTAGCCCCCCCCCCTACGCCCTTTCTCCCCAAATGCATCAAATAAAAATTTTGAGATAGCCATTTTTTTTAAAATAGTTCAAACATCACATAACCAAAAATCCGGTGTCAACACAAACCCCAAGGGCCTAGGGGCAGGCGTTGTAAGTTATGCCCTGGGGGCATATACGGCTCTTATGGTTGATGCTTGTATAAACTTCAGAGAGGGCTTAATTGATTGGAAATTGAAAGTTCTAGTTCACTTTTTAAGAGTCAAAAGTGATCAGAGGGCAACTAGCCCCTCCCCCATCCACTACTTTTTCCCCAAAACCATGCAATAAACATTTTAAGATGACCATTTTGTTAAAAATAGTTCAAAGGTCAGATAACAAATAATCCGGTGTCGACACAACCGGGGTAGGCATTGTAAGTTATGCCCTGGGAGCAAATATGGTTCTTATAGAAGAGATGCGCATATTAACTTCAGAGGGGGCTCATTTGATTCGAAATTGAAAGTTCTAGTTCAGTTTTTCAGAGTCAAAAGAGATTGGAGGGCAACTAGCCCCTCCCCTTCCATGCCTTTTTTCCCAAACCCATCCAATAAAAATTTTGAGATGACCACTTTGATAAAATAGTTCAAACATCAGATAATAAAAATTCTGAGGTTGACACAAAACCCCAGAGCCCAGGGACAAGTGTTTTAAGTTATGCCCAGGAGCATATAAGGTTCTTATGTAAGGAGAGGTTATATAATCTTCAGAAGTTGCTCATTTGATTTGAAATTAAAAGTTCTAGTTACCTTTTTATTCGTCAAAAGGAATCAGAGGGCATCTAACCCCCACCCCCCACACACGCACACCCTTTTTCCCAAATGCATCTGATCAAAATTTTGAGATTGCTAGTTTGTTTGAAGCGGTCCAATGATCAGATAACAAAAACTTTGGGGTCAACGTGCCCCAAGCCCAGGGGAAGGGCTGTTAACTTATGCTACAGGGGCATATAAGGTTTTTATGGAAGAAGTTGTTGTATAAACTTTGGAGGGGACTTTTAGCAGCAGCAACCTTTTAAGAAAATCGAAATATATTTTCTTGTGATTATTATCTATTCTAATCAGCAGTTGTACCAAACCAACTCTGCTCAAGACATCCTCAGGGCTATACTGTGGTGTTTATCCTCCCCCATAGTATAGTGCAGACGGTTTGATATCATCTATTTTCGCTTTTTTTTTTAGTTTCATTTCTGTGTTTAAAGCTTTTTCCAATAGGCAATGATTAGAAGTCCTCCAAAAAAAAAAGTCCCCCCAGATCCCAAATCAAATTCCAGTGAAAGTGTCATAGTGAATAATACCCATCCTGGCTGGTCAAGCACCCTATCTCAAAGTTCTAATGATAGCTCCAATTCGGAGAATAGGACAATGATAAGTGTAGGGGCTAATGTAACCATAGATGATAATGGGTTTCAAGAGGTCCTCTCTAGAAGTTCTAAAAAAGGAAAAAAATTTCCCCAATTAAAAGCATTTCCCCTCTCCCTGCCCAAAATTCTCCCTCCAAAAAATTAAGAACTTACCTTAAAATTATTCCCACTACCCCCTTTGAAATAAAAATGATCACTGCAATAAGAGTTGCAATTTTTAAATTGCTAAAATCAATGTTCTCTCTTAATATTAACCGTGATGGATCTCTGCTAATAGCTGTAGAAGATCAGAAATCAGCAGATACAATAATTAACCTTAAATCCCTTCTGAATAACCCAATTATTGCATCTAATTGGAACCCAAAACAATCACCAACAAAAATTGTAGTTTACAATGTTCCCCCAGAGATATCTACTCAGGAGTTAAAAGAAGGCCTTTCAGATAGGGCTGGAAACACAATCCCAGTTGAGGATATTATCCAACTTGGAAAACCCAACTCTAATGGCCTAAAAACTAGTAGATCCTTCTTATTCACACTGAAGGATAAAATTGATATCCCAGAAAAATTATTCCTATTTGGGCAAATCAAACCACACAAGGAATACAAACCTAAGCCTATTCAGTGTCAGAAGTGTTTCAAACTGGGACACACAACAAACAAATGCAATGAAATTCTCCAAGAGTGTAGTAATTGTAAATCTTTCCATCCTAAAGAGCTGACACCTTGCAATAACACTCAGCCTACATGCATCAATCGCAAAGGCCCACATGAATCTACAAATAAATCATTATGCCCTGCATACAAGAAAAGAGCTCTAACACTCCAAATATCAACAGAGAAGGCCATCCCATACCCCTTTGCAGCAATGGAAGCAAATGCTGCCCAACAATACAAAATCAAGCCTGTAATGAAACCAACCAAAACCCCCAAGGCAAATGCCCCCCATGCATCACGCACCCCATATAAAACACCATCTTCTAAGCCCCCTAGCTCAAATCCCTATCAGAAGGAATCACCAAGCCAACAAGCCTCCTTGTCCGGTGAGATGAGGCCAGCCTGGCCCTCCCTCCCAACAAGAAACAAACCAGAAACACTACCAGGAATCAATCCCTTAACCAACAAAAAGGATGCACTACCAGAAATGCAATCCCCAAATATATGCTTATTCATTCTAAACTGTAATGCAGTTCAGGCCATGAACATACATCCACTACAGAAAACAAAAATTATTGCAGAATTGGCAAAAATCTACATCCCAGATGATATGCTCATTCAAGCAAAAAAAGATCTTGCTTTACTGTTAACAAAGCTGAACATTGATACACAGTCATGTGAAGAATAAATCAACAACACAACATTTATCAATACTCCAATGGAATGTAAGATCACTCACAGAAAATAAGCTAAATGAACTAATATCATTTATGAATAATAATTCCATTAATATTGCTTGCCTCCAGGAAACTCATTTAACCCAAAATCAACAAATTAAGTCTCTGGGATATACTATCCTGAGAAAGGATAGATCTTCAGAGAGAAAAGGAGGTGGTATAGCTTTATTAGTTAATAATAATATAAAATTTTGTGGCATCAATTTTCCAGATTTTGAAAATGATGTTGATGTAATTGGTATAAGTGTTTGGCTGAATAATTTAAAAATCTACATAATAAGCTTTTATAACCCTAATGGCCAAACTACAGATGCCAAGGATTTCTTTAATTATATAAATAATTCTAATATGTTAAAAAATATCATTATTTGTGGTGATTTCAATGCCCACAGCCTTTTGTGGGGGAATAAACCAGCAAATAAAGCTGGTAAATTTATTGAGCATATGACTTCAAATAATAATGAATTAGTTGTTGCTACCCCTCCAAACCTGAGTACTTACTTCAACCCCAAAAGTGGCAATTTCTCCATAATTGACCTACAAATTGTCTTTAAATTTTTTGAACTAAATTTACATAAATAAAATTGATAGTCTATGTACAGACCACTTTGCTATAGTTTGCTCCCTAAATGAACCTGCTGAAACTTTATCTCATACATCCAAATATATCAACACTAAAGCAAATTGGTCTATTTTCCAAAATAAGCTAAATGATGAAATTACAAGTTTCACCCAAAGTTCATGCATTTCTAACACAACAGTTGACACACATGCTGAAGCGTTGACATCTTTACTAATAAATACAGCTAATCATGCTATCCCCAGGACAACACCTAAGAAAACATTTCCTAAACAAATTCCTAAGGCATGGTGGACAAATGAGTGCCTAAATAAATGGAAGATAAAAAAGGCAGCTAGGACAGAATTCATAAAAAAACCAACACCTACTACATATTTAAAAAAATTACAAGCAGAATCTAATCTAACAAGGACTATAATAGATGCTAAATATAAATACTGGAATAATTTTGCAAATAATCTCTCCAGAGAAACGCATGAGCCAATTATACATAAAGTCATAAGCCACATATGTGGGAAAAAGACTTCTCCCAACCCACTCCTGTATGAGCTTATACATAATAATACCCATTATGACAACGATATTGAAAAGGCTAACCTCTTTGCAATTCTTTTTGTTAATAAGCTAACATCAAAAAATCAAAGCAATCTGTCCACAATTCCTATGAACCCTAGTTACCAACCACGCCCAGGATCCGAGTACATAACTAATCCATTTTCAATCCAGGAATTGAATAATGCAATACATCATATTAGGTCCAAAACTAGCAGCAGCTATGACAATATACACCCTACATGGATAAAGAATCTCACATCTTCATACAAACAAGAACTGCTAAATTGTTATAATCACGCTTGGGCATCCTCTAGGTTCCCCAATATATGGAAATGTTCGTCCCTCCTACCAATCCTAAAGAAAAATAAACCAAAAGATAAACCTGAGTCTTATAGTCCCATAATGATTACACATGTGATGGGGAAAATAATGGAGAAAATGACTTATCAAAGGCTCCTCTGGTTTGTTGAGAAAAATAAAATGATCCCACACTCTCAAACTGGATTCAGGAAATACCACTACTCAACAGATGCTTTCATTTTGCTAACAAATGCAATAAATGAATCTTTCTCAAAAAATAATATCCTAGTGGCAGCTTTCCTTGATTTTGAAGGAGCATATGACAATGTGAACCACCAAATCCTTTTAAATAAACTTGCAAACCTTGGAGTACCTCCCAAGCTAGTATCCTTTATTAAATCCTTCATAGAAGTGCGAAGTTTCATTGTTTGTGTTGGTTAAGCCTCTTCACCCCAAAAGACAATATCCAAAGGCCTAGCTCAGGGAGCAGTCCTCAGTTGCCTCCTATTTGCCCTATATCTCTGGGAGATGAACCTACCCCACACGAATCTACAATATGCTGATGATCTGGTGCTATGGTCATCTGGCAACACCTTTCAGATAGCACAGTCAAATCTGCAAAAGTCACTTTTCCAGTTTGAAAAATTCTCTCAACATTCAGATTTACCCATTGCACCCACAAAGTCAAAAATAATCCAATTTCACAGGAAGCGAAACCATGTTAATGCAAAACTAACTCTAAATAAAAACAACTATTCCAGAAGATAATAATATTAATTACCTAGGTCTCATGCTTGACCAAAAACTTAATTTCCACCTCCACATTTCAAACACAATAAAAAAATGTTATAGAAAAGCAAATATACTAAAAAGACTTCTTTTCACACCCTAGGGTTGTAAGGAGAAAACCTTACTCCAGTTTTATAAATCACATATAAGACCCCATATTGACTATGGGCTCATCGTCTATGGTGCATGTGCAAAGACCCAGATGCAAAAAATTGAAACAACACAAAATGATATAATACACCTCATATTTGGTCTTAGGAAACCCACAAGCACCAAGTTTCTGCTTATGGAGAGTGGATTAACAACAATCAGGGATAGACGTAGCTTTCTCTTGATAAAACATCTTACAAAAATTGAATCAAATAGCTCAAATACATTACATAATTGGTTAAGAAATCCAGCCATGTATAGAGGTATTGTAGATGAGTATACAAATATTCAAAAGAAGTTCCCTGTACCAGCAAATTCTATTGCACCAACTTTCCCCCAATCCCCTCCATGGAATTGGTCATTTCCCATAATAAATACTGGATTTTCAAAATGGAATAAAGATTTAACCCCCATTGCTTTTGTTCAGAAAAAAATTGCAGAACTTAATACTAGAAAAATCACTTCCAAATGTTTCTTAATGGGTCAGAAATTAATGAATGAGAAGGTTGCAAGTGGTGTTTTCCTTCTTCACCTGAAAATTGCAATGGGCGAGAGATTATTTAATAATTTATCTATAATGTCTGCTGAGTTAAATGCCATAATCATGGCATTAGAATACCTTAAGCAAAACCAATCTTTCATTGAAAATTTGAATAGTATTATCATCTATTCCGACTCTTTATCAAGCCTTGAGTTGCTGGCCTCAGCTCCTCAATATAAGTTGGACATTGACACTTATCATTGTCTCAGTATTATTGATAATCTTGCTTCAAGTGGTATAAACACTTACTTTCAGTACATTCCCAGCCACTCTGGCATAAGTGGTAATCATCAGGTTGATGAAATAGCAAAAAATGCTATAAATATTGACCAGCCAAGTGGGAGACCAATCCCAATTAGAGATATTTACCAATGGAGGCTATCAGATATTAATTTTAATAAGATTAATCCTATCCTTTCCCCCTTTCCCAATAAGTATCTTTCTAAAATTTATCATAGAATTCGTTCTGGAACAAATGGACTAAATTTCCTTGCATTCTCATATAAGCTTTCTAATTCAAGTGGTTCAATTCCCCTGTCCCCTCTTTGCAGGCATTGTAATATGAATAATGAAACAATTGACCATTGCCTATTTGAATGTAATATGCTGACGTCTGCACAACATACCTTGCTTTCTAAACTGTTAAAATACTTCAAACACCACAAAATCCCACTATCAGTCAAGAGTCTAGCCAACTATACCTGCACACAGAGCATAGAAATCGACATCTATCATCTTATATTTGAACTCCTAGAGTCGAAAGATCTGCTGAAAAATATCTGAATATATCGAATAAATATGAGGCAATCAAGCCAGTAACTCTGTAGCCCACAGAGTGAAGCAAAAGGAAAAGGGCTAAATAGTGTTACTGAAAAGCCCGCCTCCTGTTAAATAGAAGAAGAAGAAGAAGAAATGACACAACCCCTAGTATTAAATCCAACCCTCTAATATCCTTACATTTGCAGCGCAAATGGGAGGATAGCTCTATATAGCCCACTGCTTGTGAGTGGTTATCTCTTATGTCAAGTTAATAATGTAATAAATTTTTTTCTGTTGCTAAGTTTTAGACAATAGAAAACTAAAGGTCATAAAGGCAATAAGGTTTTGATGTTTTATTGTTTTTTTAGTTATGCACAAGATTAGTGAAAACAGGGCCACCACGGGAAGTTTTTGCACAGCCAGCCCTGCCCATCCCTTAGAATTACCCCCCCCCCCTTGTGCCTTTTTCCCCCATATGCATCATCAAAAATTTTACCAACATTTTGAAATAGCCATTTTGTTCGAAATATTCCAAAATTCAAATTGCAATAACTTAGGGGTTGAAAAATCCTCCATAGCCCCCAGGACAAGGATTGTAACTTATGTAAGTTGCCCATTATTAGAATATAAGATTTTTGTGGAAGGGGTGGTTGTATTAACTTTGGAGGGGACTCATTTGATTGGAAATTGAAACTTCTAGTTTTTCTTATGAGTCAAACGTTATCAATGGGCAATTAGCCCACGACCTGCTTTTTCAAAGGGCATCTGATCAAAATTTTGAGATTGCCATTTGATGTTGATGTTGAAAAAAAGTTTGATTTTAAAATACGGAATTTTTAAAAACTTGAAACTTTTTGCAAGTAAAAACAAACAAAAATTAAGGAAACGTGCAAGGCTATATGAATAAAAGTAGTACCATTTGATTCTTTATTGTCCTTAAATCATCTTAAATTCCGTTATGTAGGCATGAAAGGATAGTTTCCTGTGATATGCCTGCCAGTATTTTTATCTATTAATTAAAGGAAACTTTCCAAAAAAAAAGTTTTTCAAAGAAAAGTAAAGGCTATTTTAAACTTAAGATCAGCAAATACAAATACCTGTTAAAATTCAAACTCAAAACAACCAGAAATAACTATTAAATAATAAATGAAACCCAAAACAAACATAAATTAAATAAACAATCATAGCAAAAAAAACATACAAGTAATAATCTAAATTAATAAATATATCTTAAAGAAAATAATTCTTAAATTGAACACGCAAATAAAGCTCAAAACAAAAAAAATATTTTGCTATTGAAGTATAAATGAAACCCAAAACAAACTGAAATTAAATAAACAATCAATGCAAACAAACATACAATGGATACTAATATAAATGAATAAATAAATTTTAAAATGAGTGAAACTTAAATTAAATATGCAAATGAAGCAAATCTTCATCTACTTTTGGAGTGCCCATGCTTCAGAGCCATATTTGACCACTGTCATCACTGTAGCTTTCAATATTCTAATCTTGGTTTGCAGATTTATATGAGCCTTGGCTATTCTACTTTTAACATCTTCACTGCTCCGACAAGTCTAATAGTAATAATAAAAACTAATAATACTACCAAGGTAAGTGAAGCTGTCCACCAGATCAATCTTTTCATTACCCAATATTCTAATCATGGTTTGCAGACTTATCTTCCTGTCCTTCCAAAGTTTTTTCCAGCTGTGAAGACACACTGACACCTTGGCTATTCTACTTAAAATATATTCACTGCACCCACCATCGTTACTAATAATACTACCTAGGTAAGTGAAGCTGTCTGCTTGATTGATCTTCTCATTACCCAACATAACCTTTTCATCTTAATTTATTCATAGCCTTAGTGACTTAGTTTTCCTAACATTAATTTTTAAACCTATTCTAGCACTTTGAACTTGCAAAACCTCTAAAGTTCATTCATTTTGCTCATGCTTTCATCTAGCCTGCTTAAATAATCAGCATAATCTAAGTCCATGAGAGTTTTTCCTCCCCATTTGATTCCATGGTCTCCCATTGCATTTACTGTGCTTTTTAAGCCAAAATCCATCAAAATGATCCATATAATAGGGGATAGAACACAACCCTGCTTAACTCTTGATTTAATATGAAACCAGCTTCTAACCTCATTCTCTATTTTAACTGCAGTAGTGTTATTTGTGTACATAGCACTAATTACTTTAATGTAGTTGTCTTGTGTACTGTACCTTACAAAGATAAAATCTTTGCTATAGCTCTTCCATCAACATAATCACATGCTTGGTTATAATCTATAAAACTGAGGACCAAAGGCGTTTGATAGCTCAGGCAGTTCTTGATTATTAACCTAAGAGTGAGACACATTCTCTATTTAATTCTAACCTATTAAATCTATCTATAAATCTAATCTATTAAATTTTAAATTATTTCTAACCTCAGAGCTGCCATATTTAAGAAACTCATTTATCACACTATCAGCACCTGGAGCTTTATTGTTTTTTAGTCCTTTTAGTACTGTTGCTAATTCTTCCTTACAAAACAGATCTTCCTTCACATCCAAGGTATCACAAACATTTTGATTTTACTCTATATTGTTTCCTGCAACTCTATCTTGGTTTAGCAGATTCTCAAAATGTTAGCTGCATCTTCCAGATCCTTGGCAATTTTATTCATGGCCTCCACTTCACCTCCTTAGTTCATATTTTAATACTTTCTAAACTTCCTTTACATTCCTTTTGTTTTCATATGATCCATCACTCAGATAATTCTTGTACAAGCCCCTCCTCTCTAATATTTCACTAATATTCCTAGCTGCAGTCCTAACTTTCTTCCCTAAGACACCATCAGCAACTTCAGACATTGTCTTCCTAAAATTATTCTATCCATCTTCTGTATTGTCAAATTTTATATTCTTCACTTTAGTATTCAACTGTTTCTGGAAAGTTTCTCTCAAATTCTCATCCTGGAGTCTACTAACATCATAACTTCCTGGGAGGTAGTTACCCTTCTGAAACTTCAACTTTAAATTAATCCTAGACACTAGCAGATGTTGATATTTACTTTTAGCATTAAGTCTTGAAAAGCATTTATAAACAAACACCCAAATGCCATCAAACCTAACCTAAAAAAACCCAACCTAATTCATCTCTACTTGCCTATTGACATGTTTTTGTGAGAAATAATTAAATGGCACTGATAGTGTTTAATTAGATGTATAGAGTATTTGAAATTAGAAAAATGTGGTAAAATTGATGTTTATTTTTCAGAAATTTGTTAAAAAAAATTGTTCAACAGTGCAAGAAGAGAAGATAAAGGTTCTCCCCCTGCAAAATGTGTTACTATGATTATTCTGCATATTATGCAGTAAATATTGTTTTCTTAACATGTTTCCTTCTGCATGACCAACAAATCAACAAATGAAATGAAAGACTTGATTGTAATTCAATTGAATTAAAATCAAGTATTTTGCAGTAGGCATCAAGACATGGCTAATTGTAGAAAATGCGAAGACACATAGGGTAAAGGTACCAATGATTTGACAGTTTCTGTAAAAAACCAGTTTTTCTGCTCCAGAAGTCCTAATTTAAAGACTTTGGGTTTGAAAAGGGTTTCAGTATAAAGGAGAAACATCTAGGAATCTAACTGTTTGATGAGAAGTTTGAAGTTTTATCTGAAAAGGGTACAAAACTCTGATTTTCCAAAATTAGAGCATTTTGACACACTAATTTGACACAATAAAAAAGTTACCTGTTTTTGACGCAAGTTGGAACCCAATTTGACATGTGTTGAAATACTTTGGGAATACATGTGGGTGGAACCTGGAGTATTCAACACTTGTTGAAATACTTAGGGTAAACCTCTGGGTGGAACCTGGTGTATTCAACACATATATTCTTGTTTCTTTGTTTTTCTTCAACTTCATTTAATGTATAAAGTATAAAACACTATACAAAAAGTAAAAGTAATAAAACTAACAAAATTGTTTTAAGTATGTAGTGTTTGGTATAACAAAATTGGTTTAGCAAATTTAAATATACATTATTAAATACAAAAAGTATTTAGTATAACAAAATTGTTTCACTAGCATTTTGGAAGGGATAGGGTCTAGGAAAATGGGAGTGGATTTCCAGAAATTTAAGAAGTTTATTGTCAATATATTTGATTTAATGGATTTTATTTTCATATGCATATTCTTAGTTTCATCCAAAACATTGCTCCAGATTTTTTTTAGGGGGTGGGGGGTCACTTTGATATCACTATGACATGGTTCTAGAAGTCTCCCCCCCAGAAAATGGATTTTCCAAATTTGATAATATTTCGTACATAATTTCGGAGACCATAATGCCTTTCCATGACAATAAAATAAAAGTTCAAAATAGGGATAAAATCCTTTTTAATAGACAGTGTATAGAAATTCACAAAAAATACCAGATATTTTGGTCACATATAAAGTGACCATCATCAGTAGTAAAACTAAACTAAAACAATTTAAAACAAAGTTTATATACCAAATCTAAGAAAACTACATATTGTTTAATTCTCTAATTCTTTTCAAAGCAAAGGCAGAAACTAGCCTCTTTGACCTTCTTGGATTTGGTTCATTAGGGTTCAATGATACAACATTCAGACAAAGGTCAACTACATTGAGCAAATTGAACTTTACTCTGTCAGATTTTAATAAATTATCATACATAGAGTTCAGCCCAAATTCACCTGTATCTCAATTCAAAGCAATATTATTGAATAAGATTTTCTTTATTTCAAGAGTTTCATGAAAATTTTGCTTTAAACCCCAATCCCTAAAAATCAAAGAGACATTCTTGAACAAAATAAAATGGTCTGGAAAATTGAAAATATGTTCTGAAAGGGAGACTTAGAATCTTGCTTTAAAGCCAAAGAAATAGAATCTTTATGTTGTAATAATCTCATTTCCAAACTCTGGTTAGTATGTCCCACATATGAGCTTCTGCAAGTACATGGGATCTGATAAACCCCACTTTGTTGCCCCAATGAAGTTAGATCCTTCCCAGAATTTAAAAAACTAGCCAAAGTATTATTACTCTTTAAAGCTACCCTTAGACCATTACTCTGTAAAATTCTTTTAAGTTTTTCACTTAGCCCAGGTACATATGGTATATATATAACAAATATATAAACACTAAAAAAAAACATGCAAATGTTATCAACCAGCAGGATTTTCTTCTACAATGTAAGAAGATGAGAATTGTGCCACCTTCACTAAAATGCAATTTACATTTAGGCACTTTCAAGGAAGAAAAGTTTGAACAAAGCTTACATTTCAAGACTTTAAATCACACTATTAAGGATAAAAGACAAAAAAGAGCTTTAATAGAGAGAGATAAACTTTCCCTGGAAAATCTTATATCAAAAAAGTTTAGTGTAATTGACTTTTGTTTTATTCAACAAACAGGAAAAAATCACTTCAATCATGACTTTCACCTTTCCAGAGAAAGATTGCTAAAAAAGTTTTCGAAATTATCAAAAAATAATGCGGTAATACCTTTGTCAATTCTTGGACCAGGTATGGTTAATTTTTTAATTAAACTTTAACATTTAACAATACAAGAACTTTAACAATACAAGAACAATCAGTGCTTGAAAAGGGTCCAAAATTTTGCTTTAAACCAGATAAAGTCCCTGTGGAAGACATAATCTCTTCAATAGAAACATCTTTGCATAAAAACGCAAAGCTAATAAAAGATGTTAGCTTAATAAGAGCTTCTACTGTAAAAACCCTATCTGATTTTGTATTGAAACCGGAATTTCTTAGTACAACTATCAAAGACCTAAGAATTCTTAAAAACTTGAAAAAGGATGGTTCAATTACCATTACAAAAGCAGATAAGAGTAACACTTTATTTGTCATGAATACTGAGGACTACAAATCAAAACTAAGAAGTTTACTAAATGATGAAAAAACATACAAGAAGCTATTGTATAATCCAACAGACTCTTTTACAAATAAGTTTAAGAATGAATTAAAGTGTTTAAAGGATGATGGAAAATAACCCCTCAACTTTATTACAAATGCCTGCCATACAGTTCCTTGTGCCCTAAATTATATTGACGTCCCGAAATTCATAAGCCTAACCTATTATTACAACCAATTGTGTCAAGTACAATGTCACCAACAAGTGTTTTGAGCAAGTGGTTAGTGTCAATCTTTAAAACACTTTTGTATGCACAAATTCCGTATATTAACAATTCCTCGAATTTGGTCGAAAAACTGAAAAAAGTAGAAATTTCTTTGAGTTCTTTGCTTTCAAGCTTTGACATTATATCAATGTACACAAATATTGATGTAGAAGCAGCCGAAACTCTTCTAGAAAGGAAGCTGTTAAGAAATTTGAACTTGATTAGTGGCAAAACAGATTTGGAAGTTTCTGTAATTGTGTATTTAGTAAGGTTGTGTAATAAGTTCTCTTATTTTTTTCAATTCAGAGGGGAGTATTTTGAACAAATAAATGGCTTACCTATGGGGACCCCTTTATTAGCTAATATTTTTGGGAGAATATTGAAACAATTGCATTAGATCCATATTTTTTAAAACATATTTTTTGGGGCCAGTATATGGATGACATAATATCAGTATGGGATTATGGGGAGGAGTAATTAAAAGGATTTTTGGAACACCTTAATTGTTTGGGGGGGATTTAAAGTTTACTGTTGAATTAGAAGAGAATAGGAAACTTCCTTTTTTTGATGTTCTTCTTTTGAAAAATGAGAGTAGTCTGGATTTTAAAATTTACAGAAAACCAACAAATACAATAGATTTTTGTCTTATAGTTCCAGTCATGCTTGCCATGACTGGAATGGTCATGGTTTTCTGGTCATGGAATGCTGTGACTGGCGTTATTTTATTTGATATATTTAACTAAATTTTTTTAGATAAATACTTTTATTTTATTGATAATATTTTTTTTTAGTTTCATTGATAAGTGCAAGGGAAAAATGACTTCCATGTGAACCTCTGCAATTTTTGGCAGTAGGGAGAACCCATAAATTTGTTGCTATTTTTTGGTCAGTGGACCCTTGAATTTCAACACCAATTATTTCTCATTTGTTTTACATGTTCAGTGAGGTTCTGACAGAGTCACCTATATTTTGATAGGGCCTGTTGCTGTCTGTTTAAAATTTTGACAAGGTTACTAGGTTATAAGATATTTGCAAAAGAAATAAATCCATTCATAGAAGCCGTTATCTACATTTGAATTTGACTTAAGGATCATTTTTAGCATGCCTGGTATTCCACTACATTAAACAAGAATTTTCAACATTTGGAACCTAGTTTCAATAAGTACCAGCAGTTTGAACATTACATACATGAAAAATTGTTGGGAGCTCCTTTCTTGTTGAAAACAGGAAACTGACTGAATTAAATGTTCTTTTCTTATCTGGGTGTACTGGATAGTGTGTAAATGGCCCCTATCATTGAAATACAAAAACAGCTTCAAGAGATGGTGCTCCAAGTCATGGCTAAGCAGAGTTACTCCACTTTGAAGGAAAATTTTGACAGGGGTTCCAAAATTGCACTGTTGAATCATTGGTATCTTTACCCTAGTCCAAGTAGTTGAAAGGCAAATCTGGGACAATCCCTTTTTAGAATTGTATAAAAAAGATGCTATTTCATTTGATGATAGATAAGTCTAGCCTATCTATCCTCCATTCCTAGGGCAGAACTAAGGTAGATAGTCAGAGAATTAAGGGATGAAAGATTGGATTGATTTTGGGTTGTTGCATGCAGACAATGTCCATTGGACTTGAATGCAAAATCTGAGACTGAATTTGGACCCCTAGCAGGGGTCCTAGGCTTATACAATATATCTCTCAGTCAATGTATACCAAATCATATTATTGAGTTAGGACTAAAGTGAATACACCATTTGATGCCTTTTTTTTATGCTGATTACGAATATAATAAGCATTTCTATCGGAAATGAATGTCAGCCCCCCCTATATAGGCCAATTTAGGGTTAGGTTGGGTTAGGTTAGGTATAGCCTATATAGGGGGGAGGGGGGGCTGAAATTCATTTCCGATAGAAATGCTTATTATATTTGTAATCAGCATAAAAAAAGGCAGTCAATATATACCAAATCAGATTATTGAGTTAGAACTAAAGTGAATACACCATTCGATGCCTTTTTTATGCTGATTACGAATGTAATAAGCATTTCTATTGGAAATGAATTTCCGCCCCCCCCCCTATATAGGCTATACCTAACCCAACCTAACCTAACCCTAAATTGGCCGATATAGGGGGGGGGGCTGAAATTCATTTCCGATAGAAATGCTTATTATATTTGTAATCAGCATAAAAAAAGGCATCGAATGGTGTATTCAATTTAGTCCTAACTCAATAATATGATTTCGTATATATTGACCAAAAAGGCATCGAATGGTGTATTCACTTTAGTCCTAACTCAATAATATGATTTCGTAGATAGGCCTATCTCTCATCATCCTAGCATGTCTCCTTCCAAATGGCTGCTATTGTTAACCTTTTCTTTACCCAACTGAACACTGATACCCATTGTTTTAGTGTTTTTTTATGGTAGACAACTTTTTTTATTTGTTTAGCATGTTTTCCTCAGAACCACAGGCCATCCATTAGCCTATATATTTTTTATTTTGGCAGGATATAGTCACACCCTAACATAACAGTATGCAGATTTGGTGACTGCATAACTTTCTGTTCTTATTTCTCATAGCCTACAGTTAGTTCATAGGCTACCCTAGGCAAATGCCAAGCATTGTCAATTTAAAAAAATAAAAACAAGTCGCAAAACTTTTGTAGATTTGCATCTTACTATTGTAACCTATAGTTAAAAAAAATTTACCTATTGAACTTAAAAAAGACTTCACTCTGGTTGCTCCTTGGTGCATTTCCAAATCCAACAGGAATATTTACAATTCACATTACAATTCACATTACCATTACCCTATCCTCATTCCCAGAGTTGCCGTCAGAACAATAAATGACAAACATGCGTACGTAGAGAATTACCAACAAGGCAGAAAAATCGGTGGCTAAAAATCCGCACCCGAGATCACCCTGACAGCCAGGAGTTGTTGGCAAGGGGGGGACAGGGGATATGGACTCCCCCTAGAAATTTGGGACTATAAAGTAATTATCAGCAAACCAAAGGAAAAAGAGCAGAATAGGGGAAAAACATGAAAAAATGTGTCTTACCCCATTAATGGCTTCCTGCCAATAGATTTTGACCCTTGATAAGTGTACCGTGAGTAAAATGCGATATATTTAAAATACCACAATAAACTTCCTTCTTTCTAAAGATAATTCCGACTTCCTCTAATTAAGTTTAAATCTAGTGTCAAAAAGAAAAGTCCTTAATCAGCAAAGAGAAAAACTGCAGTTCGCCTCAGACAAAGAACGGCGCTATCCAAGCTTTGGATTTCGCTAAGACAGTGGGCAATAAAAAAGATGCTACGCACAATATTTCTAAGGAAGTTTAAATGATAAAAACCGTGTGAACGTTTGAATCATCAGAAATATTAAAAACAATTTATTGGACAAAGACAAAGGGTTCGCATCCTTGGGCCACTTGAGCCAATTGTGAGCCAGTTCTTAGAGAGCAGGACAAAAAAACTACGTTTGATAGTGGGGTAAAAGTGCTTTTTGGAAATATTCGTAAATCAGAGTCAGGATCATTTAGACAGATTTATATCAACGTTCAAGCTTTACAATTCTTTGATTGTTGTATCTCAGTCACCGTTGTGTCACTTGAAGTGACTCACTGCTGTTCACCTAAATATGTGAGTATCAATAAATCTATTGCTTTTTACCTTTGTTTATTTCATTTTATACGTCTGCATCTAGTCTAATAACATGTAATTAGTTCGCATGTCTCCAAGATACGTTCCCAGGGAATCGATCTACAGATAGCTCGAAGAAAAGAGGTCACATTTATATGGCTACACATGTTATTTTCTCTCAATAATTGAGGGTGGTGCGGTTATAAATTTACTTCACTCCCCATTTTTGTGGCGCAGGACTCGATGGCACAATCCTAGCGCTATAAGCGGCGCTATCGGAGAACTTATAAGGTGTAAGTTCGCAGTTTTAAAGTACGATATTAGATTTGACAGGGTCAATATTTATGACCACAATTAAGCCCAATCCTTTCTTTACAGCCCCATAAATATTTTATCGCTACAAATGGCACGGTCGAAAATTGGAGGAAAACTTGCGAACTAATTAGGCTATAAAACTTTATAATTTAAATTTAATTATTGGAGAGATACAGACATATAAGTAAAGTGATTAGGCCTATAACCGCTAAGCTACGACGGGAAACCCTTTAAAATATCTCATAGGAGATAATAGCCTCCCCCAAAATAGGTTAAGTGAAAAAATAAATTTATTTTGAGTTGATTCAAACACAAAAAAAAATGTCTGAAGATTTAGAAGAACAATTAATGGCGCAAAAGTTGGTTGCGAAAAATATAGAAATAGCAAAATCTATCCCTCAGTACACTGGTCAATCAGATATTAACGAATTTAATATCCAATTGGCCCAGTTTATAGAACTAACAAAAACAGAGCTAGAAACGTTAGTCGACATGCTTCTACTACGATTAAAAGGCCAGGCCTTAACCTTTCTGAAGCAGATTGAACATACTGTAGGCGACGACGCCAGATTGCCAATAAATACGGTGGACAAATTGTTAAAAGCATTTAAAGATAGGTTTATCGAAACCACTCCCATAAATAAATTAAAACACGGAATGGTGTGCTTTGACTATTCACAAAATATAAGAGAATATGTTGATAATATACGCATTTCAGTAGAGGCAAAATACGGAAGAGGTTCTGGACAACTGTATGAAAAAGTCATACTAAATACCTTTTTGCAAGGGCTACCCCCAAAACTATATAGAATGGTAATATCCAAAAACATTCAGACGCTGGATCTTGCATTTCAGGAGGTATATTGACTAATCGAATTCAACACTATGGTCGCATATCATAGTAAATCAAAAATAAATAGCCGAGGCGACTCAAATACGAACATAAACTTCAAGAGAGATCAGGCATCTCTTAGTTTCTTTTCAATGAATAACTCCCCAGTACCACAAACAAATAAAACACAAGAACCCGCTAGGCAGAAAACAGTACGTTTTCAGCCTGTCAAACAATATAATTATGAAAATAACCATACAATAATAAGATGCTATAATTGCAATCGACTTGGGCACATCGCGAGAGAGTGCCATTATGTCCCCAACCGCATACCAAGAATTGCTGTCGGCAGTAGGCAAAATTAAGGCAACCATTTGTTCGGAAGAACAAATTTTAGCGCCGGTGGTGCACTAGGCTATAGCCAGGGAAGATTGCGCCAATCAGTACCTTACACTACGTACCAACCAATTTTGTATAACCCTCCTCCCAATAGACAAACTAATTACCGATTTGAAAACCCAAACAATCGCCAAAGCCAATATAATGCGAGAATAATATATAGAAATCACGAAAATTTGCCGACGGGAAATAAAAATTTTGCAATCCAACGGCACTGGCAGTCAGCGTCAGCAAGTGGCACTGACGCAGGACATCAAAGTTATCATAAGTATACATGGCAAAGGCAGACAGACGTAAATCAATTAAATATGCCTACGGAACCTCACATGTCTGAATATCCGTTGCAGGCACCGACGCAAGGAAATACATTAGCAGGGAAACGTTTCAGGCCCCTCAGAAATATAAATTGGACCCAGAGAGTGCCCAGAATATTTAATAGGTCCAAACTTATGGTAGTACCGTCTTGTACTGATATTATTAACAAGTTACCTATATTTAATGATTTTTGTGTAGAAAACGTTTACTTTAAAGCTTTAGTTGACAGCGGCGCTACAGTTAATATTATAAGCTCATGCATATTTAATATGTTGCCTCTGCATATTAGGCGACAGAGGAACCCTAATAATCCCAATCTAACTAGCGTGACAGGGCATAAATTGGATGCAAGAGGTTCAATTTGCCTAAACGTAAAAAGAGACAATAGGATCTCTCCGAAAAATTTTATAATATGTGATAACTTTCCGTACGAGGAAATTATAGGCGCAAATTTTTTAAGGTCTAATAAAGTACTATTAGACGAAGCGAACGAGAGGCTTGTCTACCCAGCTAAGGTAGGGGAAAAAAATTCTACCTTAAGAAATCGTAACAGAGGTTACGAAGACAACGTAACAGTAAAAAAAATTTCTGACGGTTTAATGTCGCAATCTTTTGAACCTCATGTTTCGCAAGGAGGAAAAGGAATAATTGGAAACTTGTCCAATTATTCTGAAAGACATTGCAGATATGAAGTAAATTTAAATAATAAAAGTATTGAATCCGCAAAAATAAAAATAGGAGATATGCGACAATACAGGTCAAACGAAATCAAGAAAATAGCGTAATTATGGAAAAACATAGTAAAACCCAACGTGACGCCGCAAGACGCAACAATGGTGCAACATAGTGCAAGTATAAATATAATAAACAATGAAAATAAAGAGAAATATTACGGATTCATGATAAGGAAAAAAAATCCCTCCCAAAACGATGCAAAAAATTTAAATATCATAGATGATTGAACCAGTGAATAGCAAATCTGAAACATGGTTTGCAACCCCAACTGAAATTCCCGAAAATCTGCTATGCGAGGAACAGATTATATCTTATGAAAAAAGAGAAGATTTTATTTGGGTAACTAATAACCACGAAAATGATACAATTACAATAAGAAAGGGGACATGTTTAGTTCAAATCCAAGTTATATCGGAGAATGATTTAAATAGATGGGAAAATTATAAAAGATAACTAGTTAACGGCATTAAAACTTCAAATAACAAATATCCTTTAACTAAATCGCAATTTTTAAACAAATTTAATATGGATCATATTACGGACTTGGAACTTAAGAAAAAATTATGCGAATTATTATGGAATTTTAAGGACGTATTTTCCACATCTGAAGATGACATCGGACTGATATCATTTTATGAACATTCAAATTTAACGATTGGTAATCCTGTAGCGAAACAGCCATATCGTGTGCCATATAAGCACAAAGAATGGTTAAAAAATAAAATTCATGAATTAGAAAAAAATGAAATTATACGCCCAAGTATAAGTCCATATTGTGCACCAGTGATCTTAGTACCAAAAAAGAATGGAGATCTTAGACTTGTAGTAGATTATAGAGCCCTCAACAAACAAGTAGTTAGCGATAAATTTCCTTTACTAAGAATAGATGAAATTCTTGACTCAATTTCAAGCAAAAACAAAATTTTTACTTCTTTGGACCTTACCCAAGGCTACCACCAAGTGAAAATAGCCGAAAAAGATGTCCATAAAACTGCATTTTCAGCATCTGAATGTGGTTCATAAGAATACTTAAGGGTACCTTTTGGGCTTAAAACAAGTTCAAGTGCGCTATGTAGACCCCTATTACACCTGTTAAGAGGATTAAAGAATATCATTCATTTTGTTGATGATGTCATATGCGTGGGAGAAAACACTGAACAACACTTAGCAACATTAGCTAAGGTGTTCGAGAAGTTCAGACAGGGCAATTTAAAATGCCGGCCTGAGAAAGTAAATTTATTTAAACCCAAAATTAAATTTTTAGGAGTAGTAGTAACACCAGGAGAGATATCCCCAGACCCTGATAAAATAAAATGTGTTGAAAACCTCAAACCCCCTAGAACTATGAAAAAATTAAGAGGAATTTTAGGTCTTACTGGCTACTTTAGAAAATTCTTGTGTTATTACGCCCAAATTGTGAAACCCCTCACGGAATCAACTAAAGGGAACTCCCAAAATGTTACCTGGTCCCAGGAAGCTCAAACTTCCCTAGACCGTCTCAAAAAGGCGCTCACTTCTGAACCAATATTATCACTTCCTGATTTCGAAAACGGACAATTTGTGGTCACAACCGATGCTAGTTCAAAAGGCATTGGGGCAATTCTTTCGCAAATAATTCCCATAGGAAACCCTGATCCTTTACAAGGACCTTCTAATAAAAAAAATAGAAAAAGTTATATGCTATTCGAGTAGAACCTTATCAAAAGGCGAAAATAGTTATACCGCCACAAACTTAGAATTATTATCTATAATCCCTCACTTGAACACATTCAGACACTATTTGCTCGGTAGAAAATTTATGCTACAATCAGAACATAAAAGCTTGCAGTTCCTACGCACACTTAAAACTCACACAGGCCTTCTAGCTAGATGGATTTTGAAAATCCAAGATCGTTATTACGAATTTGAACATTTAAAAGTCAAAAAAAATGCAGCCTGTGAATTTTTGAGCAGATACCCAGAAAATATTCCGTCGGAAGCTGAGGAAAATGAAGTTAACACTATCAATGCTAAGAGCAAACACAAATGTAATAAAAACAAAGTCAAAGACCCAGTAAAGGAAAATAGGGTTAACTATTGTCACTTGTCTTTAGAAAATGTAAAAAGAAAGCAAAAAAAGGACGAAATGTGTTCGGCGCTTATTAATTACTTTGTGAATGAGGATGCGTTACCGGATAAATTCAAAACTCTTAGAAAAGAGATAGATAATTTTTAGAATCGTGACTGCTGAGACAAATAGAAATCAAACTTCAATAATACCTGTATTACGACAAAACTTAATAGCACCTGCATTTGAATGTTTTCATTCAGATATAGGTGGACATTAAGGAGTAATGAAAAACTTTCCATAAATTAAAACAATATTTTTACTTGCTGTCGGCAATAGCGATACTTTAAGAATTTGTAAGCACATGCAAAGCGTGTGACTTAAGAAACATTACCCCTGCTTATCCTAATCCTTCAATAGGAAGGGTCCCGGTAGCAAAGTATCCCTTCGATATTATCTCATTTGACTTATACGGGACGAGCGGAGGCTTGCCTGTTACCACCAGAGGTCATGCTTGTATTTTTTCGGTTATAGATCACTTTTCAGGAAGTGCCTTTCTATAAGCAATTAAGAATCAAGGCTCAGACGTAAAAATTAAGGTGTTGGCGAAACTCATTATTCAATATGAAGTTCAATATCATGCTTTAAGTGAAAGCAGCAGCAATTTTGTTTCAAAGGTAACAAACGACTTAATTCGTTCTTAATACAGAGAAATTGGTGACAGCTCCGTACCACCCACAAGCTTATGGTAAAATATAAAATAGGCATAAAATATTTTCGAACGTATTAAGTATTTATACAAAAGATAATAGGAACTATTGGGATCAATTCTTACCATATTTAACTAACGTAATCAACACTGCTTATTCAGAAACAACTAAAGATAATCCATTTTATTTACTTTTTGGTCGTGATTTTAGAATCCCATATAATGAGATTATTGAATCTCCGCAGTAATATAACAACTCGAAGGATTACAAACAAGAATTAATTAATAGGATGAGGATAACTTATAAAATTGTTAAGGAAGAGCTGGAAAAACGCAAAATAAACGAAGAGTTAAGAAACCAACCCAATGTCAAGACGATTCTGGATTCCAAAGTAAGAAATTTTGTTTGCATACAGAACTAAGCAAAAACGGAAGGAAAAAAGCTTTCCAAAAAATATTCTGGACCGAACATAATAGTCAAAAAGTACGATATCGAATATACTTTTAAAATAGAGAACCCTGGTAGTGGAAGTACTTACAAGGCACATGTTAGCCAAATAGAAAGAGCAAAATTTACAGAGAGATGGGTATCACATCCCTCCTCTACTGATTCGTCAGATGCAGAAAATGAGCCCCCTAGATCAAGATTGGCAGAGCTAAAACCCTTTAATTTTAAAAAAGATTATTTTGAAGATGACAGTGATGAGGAAAACTTTGAAGAATTTTTAGCAATGAAAAATCTAGTTATTCCTAAGAAAAATCCCTAATACAAGGATTTTTTCCTGAAAAAAAAACGCCAAAAGATCCAAAAAGTTATTCATCGGCGAGTGCAGGAGAATTAGATTATACAATATCTCCGAAATCCCAATTTTTCCCCGATAGAATTTTGACCCCTTGTCCCCCCAAAATATTTCCAGACGATATGTTTACACCTGCAACACCAATAGAAAGGCCCCTGTCTTTACAGGAGGAATTAAACAGAGCTGTAGAAACCCCCGGTATTACTGTAAAGAAAACTCCTCCCAAAGATTCAACTAAAATAAATCTGCGAGAAGCTATGGATTTAATAAATTTCCACATAAAAACGAGTCAAAGTACATTGCCCGAGAATAAAACTCCCAAGGATGACCAGCAAGGACAATATCATGACATAACTGTGTCCAAGGTCAAGCCTAAACAGTGGACTTCATGGAGGGAAACCCTAGTGAAAAAAGTGCCCCATCCCCCTGAGGACATGGCATTCAAACAGTGGAGGAACCCCGCAAAAACTATTGATTCCTCCCAAAGCTCTCAAGAATCTTTCAAATCTCCCGAGTTGAAAACTCAAAGCAAGGATTTATGAAATAATCTTTCTACTTCTAGAGGAGTAGAAATTTACGAAGGAAGGGGAGGCGATACCTCAAGAATGCGAGGTGCAACTTCTAAAACTTATAATACATCGGAAACCAGTTCCGAAGAGTCTGACGGCGAATCAAACCATATAGTAGGTAAAGAAATAGGGAAATCAAGACCGACTTCAGCAGCCGCAGACGCTAAAGAAACTAAATTAAAAGGGCAATAATTTTTGAAAAAAACAACACAAAAAGTTCGACCTTATTTCGCTATAAAAACCGAAAAAGAAAAAACCGCAAGAAACAGAGGAGAAAATAACGACACAGTCAGGCAGAGCGGTTAAAAAACCTGTTAGATGGAAATATCCCTAATTAATGTAAAGACAAATTTCAAATCCCTTATGAGGATCAACATGTGATCCACCATAACAAATAAAATAACCTACTTCAAGGCAATTAACCTGTCGTACACCAGTTCCAATATAGAAAACAAGGAAATGAAAGCCTCGATATGGTCCAAAATAGAAAAGAATAAAGGGACAACGAAGATTACAAAAATAAGAGAAGCATTAGAGTTCCCAGATTCCCCTATTTACAAATGAAGACCAGAGATTAACGTATGTGGATAATAGATACGGATTGTTCTCAACCAATTTCTGGTGGAACATACAATTGGCCTTATGTTTCGTATTCGCGACTTCCCTGACCATAAGAACCCTATTGACTTTTAATTACGGAAAAATCCTGAGACTAAGAAGGCGAAAACCAAAAGAAGAACACGGGGAAACAGCTGAAATGCAGAGGTTAAACCCTGAACCTCCTGACAACGTCTAAGCCAAGAAAAAGGGAAGACATGAAAAAATGAGTGGGTATAGAGGTCCCCACTCGTCCTTGCTATGTCTTGTTCCCTCATTGTAAGGCTGTTTGCGTAAAACCGTGTGGTTATGACGCTGCAACTTGCGTTTCTTAAACAGCACGGACGTGCGTGAACAATGCAGGCATGAAATATGTTGTAAAAATTAGACCTCAAAATTAACCATGTAGCAAAAACCCTATTTAAATGACTATTCTAAATCTAATATGAAATTAGCTAAGCGTTGGAAGAATTTAAAATAAAGTGTATGTTGCAGTGCCAATTAAAGAATTAATCTTTTATATCGTCGTTAGGCTATAACAACTTAGAAGAAACTTCTATGTATTAAATTTCCCAATGGGAACTTTACATATATATTTCAACCAACATGATAAAAATTTCGTTTTGTGTACTAATATTAGTGTATTTATTTAACATTGTCTCGTAGCGTAAAAATCATTTACCCAATCTATGCGTGACTTATTTGTACTATGAGTATTTACTTTAAAGAACGTGTGATTCTGCCTCGTTATTTTTATTACAGGAAGTGGATTGACATATTGGATATCGAGCATTACAATGAGTTGCCCAGTGCAGATACAACCTAGTAGCATCTATTTTCATTCATACCTCAACCAACGAAGAGTACTCACCATACACTCCAGGCAATTTCCATCCCAGCTACGTCTACGAAAATTACAGTTACCTTTTGATCGTTGTTTCCTCGACCATGAACCATACTACGCATCAGGTAACTTTAGATTTGAATCTCAGTATCCAGTGCATTATCGAACTATATAATCACATAAATTCTGAGAACCCCATCGATCAGTACAAGATATAAGTACATAAATATCGCCTTTGATAATCATTACGGACCCATATACTATATGACTGTATAATCATGATATTTGATGACCCCAAAAACTATTTATGTGTCACAGACTTACGCGTTAAATCCCTTTCGACCATCTCTCGGAACCCATCGTATCCCCTCTGTGTGGAAAGTTCATATCTCTGTTATCCCATAAATGTTACGAGATAAATTCTGAACGATGGACCTGGAAACCAAAATTAACCCCAGTGACCAAACCCTCAGTGACAATATGCCCCTCCCACAAGTTAAAGACAATATGTTGAAGGAGTCACTATAGTTTGATGTCAACCTGTTCCAAATCCAAACTTCAATTCCCCCGTGATTAACCTAGGAATCACCGCAAAGGTTAATAGACGCAAGCCATGAGCTAACAATTTTATAAGAGACACAAATGAACAATTTTATACGAGAATACATTCTCTATGTACCTCAAAATATCCCAAAAATGATATGCTGAGAAGAAAATAAACGCACTCCCAGTGTTCGACCCCTTAATGATAAGGCACCCTATGAACTATCAAAAATCAAGTGAGAATGAACTCTGATAGCACATTCCCACACTTGTAGTTGGAAGCATCATTTCCCAGTGAACAATTAGAGGAAGCTTGTCGTGTGAACACAATCAGGCTCGAACTGTTCCATGAAAAAACTACATTGTAAGTGCTTTAAAATTTTTTGCCAAGACGAAAAGAGTGAAGGACAAAAGTTTACAACAGAAGGATTGAGTACGCTAAAGAGACTCAAATAGTGATGGAATAAATGAGAATTTACATATGTTACATCTTAATAACTTTATATTAACTATAGGTTACCTTCAATATCCTATCATTAACGTTGCGTACCAAACATCCTCAGGGAAAGTGTTTTGGTGTTACCAGTGAACAGGGTAAACCCAAAATTGTATGTTTTAAATTGTTTTTGTATGTAGTGTTAGATGTCTAGACAGAATTATGTGTAGCGTTGTCGAGCTATTCATTCAATGTAGTGTAGATGGAAAGTAGTATGCCATATATACAACAAAAAAAAGCCTTGTAAAAAGTGAATTCAAAAATATCTTATGTGAAGGTAGAATAGCCCCAACCTTGTTGGAAATGTAAAAGTAATCAGTGTTAGATGTAGAAAAAAAAATCTTTAGTTTAGTAGCTAGCCTAGAACCATGAATAATCTTATTCCGGTAGATGAATTTTAGATAGGGACGTAGAATAAAATAAGAAGAGTAATAGAGACAATTTTAGCACTCCTGAGTAAGCCAAAATATAAACATGAAATAATACAATGTCAATCAAAATTATGTAGAATAAATAGTTAATAAATTGCGAACACTTCAAAAAGCCCAAAGGCAAGCAAATCCTAATGACGGGACGTCATTAATTAATGGGAAGGGTAATATGTACCGTGAGTAAAATGAGATATATTTAAAATACCAAAATAAAGTTCCTTCTTTCTAAAGATAATTCCAACTTCCTCTAATTAAGTTTAAATCTAGTGTCAAAAACGAAATAAAAGTCCTTAATCAGCAAAGAGATAAATTGCAGTTAGCCTCAGACAAAGAACGGCGCTATCCAAGCTTTGGATTTCGCAAAGACAGTGGGCAATAAAAAAGATGCTACGCACAATATTTCTAAGGAAGTTTAAATGATAAGAACCGTGTGAACGTTTGAATCATCAGAAATATTTAAAACAATTTATTGGACAAAGGGTTCGCATCCTTGGGCACTTGAGCCAATTGTGAGCCAGTTCTTAGAAAGCAGGACAAAAAAACTACGTTTGATAGTGGGGTAAAAGTGCTTTTTGGATATACTGGTAAATCAGATTCAGGACCATTTAGACAGAATTATTTCGACGTTCACGCTTTGCAATTCTTTGATTGTTGTATCTCAGTCACCGTTGTGTCATTTGAAGTGACTCACTGCTGTTCACCTAAATATATAAGTCTCAATAAATCTATTGCTTTTTACCTTTGTTTATTTCATTTTATATGTCTGCATTTAGTCTAATAACAGGTAATTAGTTCGCATGTCTCCAAGATACGTTCCCAGGGAATCTGATCTCCAGATAGCTGGAAGAAAAGAGGTCACATTTATATGGTTACACATTTTATTTTCTCTCAATAATTGAGGGTGGCTCGGTTATAAATTTACTTCACTCCCTATTGTTGTGGCACAGGGCTCGATGGCACAATCCTTAGCGCTATATGCGGCGCTATCGAAGAACTTATAAGGTGTAAGTTCGCAGTTTTAAAGTACGATATTAGATTTGACGCGGTCACTATTTATTACCGCAATTAAGCCCAGTCCTTTCTTTATAGTCACATAAAACTTTTATCGCTACATAAGGAAAATATAAGTTCTAATTTGTGACTGAGTGACCCGTTGTCAGTTTTCCACAAACATTTTTCTGTATGATTTGGTTGGAGTGACAAAATATAAAATCAAATTCTTCATAGTAATAAATGGTAAGTAAATAACGATCCTTGTCAATAACGAAGTCTAATGGTTTGTTTACACATTGCGGAAATCCATGTGGAAATCCGTCCGTATCTGTTTAAACTATGGCTAAAATAACGCGGCGTTTTAAGGCAAAGATTTCAAATTATTGCAACAGCATGACCTCTGGTCTTACCCTCTTCTGAAAATTGTTGAACAATAGCGAGACAAATGATACCGTTTTTCTTAGTTTTCTTATAGCCTGGGTGCGCAGGATCATAGGAGCTGGGTGTAACCTTGAATCAAAGTTATAAGATCGTGTAGTTTTTGATAATCCATACTCATGGTTTTATTCATTTAAAAATCTTGCCAAGATTCCGTCCTGATTTGACCAAAACGTTGCAGAAAGCTAGAGATTTTTTCTAGCACGAAAACGGACCGAATTTCCATACGGATTGCTAAATCCGCAGGAATTTCCGCAAAGTGTAAACGAACCATAGATCGGGTCAAAACTTCCCAAATTCTCGTAGATAATTTTCCCAAATTTCGTTGATTATCAACGCGAATTTGGGAAGTTTTGACCCGATTTAGACCGTCGGGTCAAAACTTCCCAAATTTTCGTTGAAAATTTCAATGAAATTTGGGAAAATTATCTACGAGAATTTGGGAAGTTTTGACCCGATTTAAGATCTTACAGCTCACAGATGTTAGCAAAAAGTGTGAAGACTGCCACTGTTTTACCATATAGAAGACGTTTGCACAAAAACGACCAAAGATGTAAGATATTTGTTTAAAGATTTCACTTTTAAGCGTTTTCTGACAAAAGATGTAAGATCTTAGCACATTGATGTGTGAAAAAACAGTCCTAGTGTTCTTAGACCGCTGATAAGATCAGAATGATGAAAGACGTTTGCAAAATAACGACCAAAGATGTAAGATCTTTGTTCAAAGATTTCACTTTTAAGCGTTTTCTGACAAAAGATGTAAGATCTTAGCGCATTGATGAGTGAAAAAACAGGCCTATTGATGCAAAGCAGTCGTTACTAAACGAAGGTATTAGATAGCGCCGCAATGCTTCATATAGACCAAAGTATAATCACCTACGGAACAAGTACTGATAAAACTCTCCAAAAGTGACCCCGAGTACCTCAGCGCCTCTAGACGCAAAATGTTGAACTACTTAATCGCTCCGAGCCAAAGTACTTTGCTCCGGCCATTAATTATGCTAGAGCGTGATTCAGGCGACGAGTGACCGGGATGAACTGTGTAACTACGTAGGTGATTATACTTTGGTTGCCAGGTTCGCATAGTTATACAAAGGGTCACTTTTTTGTGTGGAGAGGATAGGTTTTGTCAGTACTTATTTCGTAGGTGATTATACTTTGATATA